>NC_081796.1:26739993-26924993 GCF_963082965.1 Carassius carassius
AGAAGAGACTCTACACTGTAAAATTCAATACTGTACCTTATTAAGATATAATTAATTATTTTTACTTAGTTGTTATACTAACTAGGTTTTATTAAATTACAGCTAATTTGGTGAATAAAGGTGAATAAAACAACTTACTTACTGCTTTGAGTGATGCTTACTTAAAGGCGTCATGTGATGCGATTTCAATTTTTCCTTTCTCTTTAGAGTGTTACAAGCTCTTGGTGCATAATGAAGATCTGTAAAGTTGCAAAGACTAAAGTCTCAAATCCAAAGAGATATTCTTTATCAAAGTTAAGACTCAACCACACCCTCTTAAATGGCTCGTTCTAACACAACCCACATCCCAACGTCACTATGTGGGAAGATTTGCATAACACTGCCCAAATGTTCATGCAAAGAAAGAACTTTTATTATCTCTGTTGCCGCCTGCACCATGTTGTGGAGTCACTGTATGTTTTGTTGTGAAATCGAAACTACTTTGTTTGGGCTTCCAAAAGAGGACACGACTAGAAATCAGTGGTTAAGTTGTATTTCAACACTTTTCCAACAGTCCAACCCAAATATTCAGATGTGTGCAGCACATTTTATGGAAGACGAGGACGGTTTCCTGAACCAGTAGCCTGCAATGCATCTGTGGCACAAGGGTTGTTTCTATAAAGTTGGGCAGTTCAACTTTGCAAAAACAGCCTGTTGCTTTTGACTCACATCCTGTAAGTACGTTTTTTATATTTAAAGAATTTGCCAATTCAATTCAATCGCAAGTTTTTGAGCAATTTTGAGTAGGCTTGTTGTTTGTTGTTTCTCAGATCACAAATGCAGACATTGTTTTTATCAAAAGTAAACCATGACACCATATAAAACATAAAAAGGTGTAACAATTTATCCAATTTATTAAAATAAATGAACACTAATACAATAAAGTAACAAACTGTCTCCAATAGTTTTTTCCACATCATGCTACAGTTTTACAGACTATGAGACATTCACACTTCCCATAAAGGACTGAAAATGGTTCTTTTGTATTGCAAACATGATACTTGACTCTGCTACTCTGAACTGCTGCTAATCATTGTTCTTTTGTCTATAATATTCTGACCATTGGTGCCCGCCTCAAGCCTAGATTGCCTACACTTCATCATTTCATCGTTGTTGTGTTTAGGGGATATGCGCGAGCGTCACGAGTTATGTTTACATTAATCTACTCCCCGTCTCCAGCGGATGTCAAAATTTCGAAAACAGCATACCATCGCTCAGCCTTTTCGAACTTCTGCAGTAACCTTTCTCTAGTTGCATTCACTCATTTCCTAAAGTCATCTTGATTGTTGAATTGTCAATGCAACTAAAATAATTTAGACTACATTACATAAGGTGAATGAATTATCCATGAATTAATGTTGATTTTCTTAAAATGCTTTTGATTGAACTCACCCTCATAGTGATTAGTGTTCCATTTGAATGGCCACTTGGATCTTTAATAATATTATTGTAATTATCTTCCTATTCATACAGTGATGCAACATGAAATCAGTTATTTGTTTTCACACAAATGTAAATAATAAATATTTTGTTTTAAATAGGTGTTCTAGCTGTTACACTTTAAAAATGTTAAATATTGTAACATTTGTCATGAATACCTTGTTAAACTTTTAATTAGGTTAATGTAATCCTTCAATATTTATGACAATATCTTCCAATCGACCCCGCTTGAGTCATACACAGGCATCAACGTTCAGCAGGCAAAACACAACAATAATAGCAACTACATTTCATACATTTTTATTGTAAGAATAATAATTTGTATTTGATCTTTGTTTTGCTACTAATGACGCAAAACAGCAAATAAAATTGGCAGCAAAAAAATCTAAAAATAGTAAAACAAAGCAATTGCATAATTTATTCAAGCCACAATGAGTCAAGAGTAAATATAAAGTAAATTATAACATTCTCTACAGTTCTTTTTTAGTTACTAGAACTCTTATGTAAGTTAATTATACGAAACATTTGTCAGTATACATAATATGCATAATATAATTTGATTTTACAATGTATAACATCTCACTGTTCCTGATTTATCATGCAGCTCAAAGCATTATGTTTAGAATCTCTCGTCAGTCTATTCTTATTCATCAACACAGTTTCACTGATGATGCTCTAGAAACCCTAAAACCAGGATAGAGCGGCTGAGTGAATGTGGTCTGGACTGTGTGGATGAGGCTCATTGTGTCAGAGACGCTGTAGAAGGACAGAGTTCCTGCACTGTGATCCACAAACACTCCTATTCTACTGCTGATGGACTTTACAGGGAGATCAGTCCTTATGAAATTGTGCATTAAATAGTATTTCGGAGGAATGCATTCCAAACCCCAGGACTCCTCATTATTTCCAAACTTACACTCATAACCCCGTCCCTTTCTTTTTATGCTCTTATATGACACTGCTATACCCACTCCATAATCACCGCCACTCCACTCCAGCTCCCAGTAACAGCGTCCACACACACTCTCTCTACACAACACCTGAGACCGCTCATCAAATCTGTCTGGATGATCAGGATATGGCTGATCTGTTCTACTGCCAGTAATAACTCTGTTGTTCTCAGACAGACGGAGGCGTTTATATGCTGTGTTTAGATCCAGAGTGAGCGGACGGGAATCTGATGGAGATAAAAAACATCAGAATCAGGAATTATGAATCTGTTTGATCTTTTCATGTAGCTGAACTCTTCATGTTCAGTGTATCATCAGTGTCTCAGTACAGATGACCAGATATCAGTGCTAATCATCAGTTACATCATCAGTTATAAAACTATTCTTTCTCCTTCCACAAGAAGAACATGAACACACTCAGTGAGTTTTTCTGCTTGTTTTCTTACTGACTTACATTGTAGGAAGTCGTTCCTGGTTCTGGGAACAATGTTGGTGAATGTGACTGTAGAAATCAACAGACATGAACAGTGTGATTATCATGATCCTCCATCCATTCGTAAGACATTTCTAATATGATGTTCTTCATGATGATCAATTGGTTTCTGAGAGCAGATGAATCTCCAGGACTTTACCTCTGTCTGAGATCTTCTTGAGCTCCTCTTTGCAGAAATCTTCCAGTTTGTCTCTCAGCTGATGGACAGATTCTCTCAGACCATCAGAAGAGACGAGATAACTGAAGGGATCTTCATTTATGTCTGTAGATTCAGGAGGTGCTGCGAGAGACGGGAAACTCTACAGAAAGCAGAAATCAAACTCATGAGCTCCACACTTCACCCAATAACCTGCAGGAACATCAGATTTGAGCGGCTCTTGTTGGCTTGACTGATGTTTAGTAACTCACCCCAGTCCAACTACATCAGCTTCATTCTTCTCATATGTCACATTAGAGCTACGGATTCTAGTATTTGTCACTTACACTATATTTAAACTTTCTGGAAAATAGTTTGGATCAAAAAACATCTCCTAAGAACATAAATATATCATATAGTCTCACTGTAGGGTTGAGTAGATTTGTTTAAAAAAAAAAAAAACACCTCACACCCTACCATTAGGTTGACCGTTATTTATAACTTAAGAGCAGATAGTGACACTTTTAAACTACACAAACATGACTCTGTATATTAGCAATCAGTTCCATCAGAATCAAGGTGCTACCAATAATGCAGTTTTTGTTTTAGCATAAAATTCTGAATCAAGAAATCCTGGAGTGACAGAACAATGCTCCAGTGCTTTGAAACAAAAGAAGAACCTGACCATGTCTTAAAAGCATAGTTCACCCAAAAATGAAAATTTTCTGTTAATTCCCTCACACCTCTTCAACTGAAGACCGATAAGCCTCTGATATGTGCATGTGTGAACCGAACACTTGACTGTAGGGAAGAAATTAACGCTTTTATTGAATCTTATCTTTATCTTATCTTTGTCTGTCACAATTTCTAGCTGGAGTGCCCAGGAGCTCCTTTAGGGGGCTTTCCATCCTTAACCTTGACATAAGGTAAAGACTCTGGACCTTCACCTTCTCACCCAATCCCTACTCCGTTGTCATGTTGCCCGTAACAGATTACTTGACCATGCCTGGATCCAGCAGCTTTTCGAGTGTTTCCAGGCCAATCATGGGCCAAGTAAACAGGTATTTTGACTCCGTCAGGGAATGCATTCCTTCAAGGACCTCATTCAAGATTTCCAGACATTGCATATCTCTCTGATCTCCCGGACTTCGCACTCATTGACTTTGTCTGTCATGGACTTAATGAACCATTGTCGATACTCATTCATGATGGTCCTCGAGGGTTGCTTTGTCTGGATTATGCCCTAATGTTTTGTGGTTCCTCCTTCACTGTCAGGCTTTTGAGGAGGATGCTTCCCCTTAACATGTATTTTGGGGCATGAGTCTGACTCCTCTCGAGGTGGCGACATCTGCTCCAAAACCTCCCGGGTCTGTGGTGTCTACTTCAGCTCCTCTCTGTGCAGTGGCGCCCACTTCTGAACTCTCAACCTGTCCTGTCACGACCAAGGAGGCCATTCCAGAACTCTCTGCTTGTCTCTGAACTGTCTTTCTGTCTTGTTACAGCCACAGAGGCCGTTTTTTTTGTAACTTCTCTCTATTCCAGTCTCACCTGATCCACCGTGGTGGTTTCCTGCACCATCAGCTCCTCTTAAGCGTTCCACAGCACCATCAGCTACACTGTGGGGTTCTTCGGTCCTCAGCTCAGCCCTGGTACTCTTCAGCTCCACCAGCTCCACCCTTTTGGTCTTCAGCTTTGCCTGCCCTGTCTTCCTGCTCTGCTGGCTCCACCCTAACTTCATGTTCTGCTGGATCCACCCAGGATACCTGCTCTGGTGGTCTTGCCCTTGCTCCCTGCACCAACGACTCTGACTCAATCTCCGAGTCCTCCAGTTGCACATGGGCCTTGCCCTCCATCAACCCCCCCCCCCCTCCCCATTTCGTCATCTTGGAGTTCAATGACCCTTTGGGGAGTATCTTGAAGCCGCTCAGTAAGGGTGTGTGTGAATTTGTGGGGGTGGAGGGGGGTGCTCTGTCACGATCTCTTGCTGGATTGCCCTTGAACTCCTCTAGAGGGCACTCCATCCCTTACCTTCACCCTCTTCCTTCCTTCCTTCCTTCCTTCCTTATCACCCCAGAGTCCATTTATCATAAACCCCAGCATAGGAACTGATTGCAAACACACCTGTTTCCAATTAGGAGGACCACTTGAGTTGAACTGTCACACTCACACATTGCTTAGTCTGAATTAGCTCTTAAGAGACATTTCTAAGCATTTAATTGTTTCCTTGCCTATGTATTTTTGTCTTTGGATTGTTCCCTGGTTTGTGATTGTTGGCTGCCTGCTCTGACCAATGCCTGTTATTTGGATTACACTTTTGTCTTGCCCTGGGACATAGTTGTTTGGTGGTGTTTGACACTGCCATTGTAAACTATGCTCTGTAATATAGCTTGTACCTGGATCCCTTATTCCATTGTCATGCCGCCCAATCACTAAGGAACACAGTTTCAGTTAAAAATTAATTATATGCAACACCTTGAATTTTTGTCTGAAATCCCTGTTTGACTGATTGCTAATATACAGCTTTAAAGATGTATACTTTGAAGATCACCTGATCCATATTTTAAAAAGTTGAAAAGTTAGTAACATTTTTAACTGTAAGTGGCGCTAGTGATGTTCACCAGCTAAATATATCTTCCAGAAGAGAGAGCTGATAGAAGATGATTATATAATAAAAGACTCATGAAATGTTTCTCTGTGAGTCTCTGTCACAGCAGGATCTGCTCAAGTCCACATGATCCTGTTCTTCTAGAATTGTGTTACCTGCAGGAACTGGATGTGATGTGTGTGTGAAAGCTGCTCCAGCTCAGCGTCTCTTCTCCTCAGATCATTGATCTCCTGCTCCAGTCGCTCCAGTCGTCCTTCAGCTCGACTCACTGCAGTCTTTTCCTTGTCTCTGATATCAGGAATCAAGAGCTGTACCAGCTCAGAACAGCGTCTCTCATTGGAGCGGATGAGCTCAGTAAAGATCCTCTCACTGTCCTCCACTGCTGTCTGTGCAGAGCGCTGTTAGGACACACAGTGATTCAGCTTCAGTGAGTCTGAACTGAGACGGAAACAAATTTATCTTCTTCTCCAGACTCACCTTCTGAGACTCCACAGTCTCTCTCAGCTGCTGAAGATCTTTCTCTCTCTGCTGGAATGTCTTCCGCATCTTCTTAATCTGTTTCTGCACGACAAATGGATGACAGTAAATATTACAGAAAACTACTGGCTCTAAATCATCATGTGGACAGATGAATCCTGTAAAAGTGGAACTGATAACCAATGTGTGACGAGTGGGGCGGGGCCGAGGGACATGGGAGCGAGGCCGGGGGAGTGATTGGAGATGAACTACACCTGTTCGACCCACCGGTCTCGAGGCCCATGGAGGAGATGGAAGGATATAAAACTGGAGCGACGACAGTGAAGGACGAGAGAGGACCAGGCCTGGGCTTTTAGTTGTGTTTTGGTTTTTATTTGTGCGCACCAGTCGTCCGTGAGGGGCTGGTGCGCTGTTTTGTGTTTGTTTTGTTATTAAAATGTTTTTGATTGTCCGCCGGTTCCCGCCTCCTTCTTCCGGATGAATACAAAGGTTTTATCGTTACAGTGGTGCCGAAGCCCGGGAGAAGGAGGGACGCGCTGCTGAAGATCCCTCGCCGCTGTGGTGAATCCGCGGTGCCATCGAGCTGGCGAGGAGTGTGCCGCCATGGACGCTCGAGGCGGTGGACTGGAGCGAGTTGCCGGGGATGGGCGAGCTCGCTACCGGCCGCCCACGATGTGGAGAGACGGCTGCCGTCCGTGAGGGAGCGGAGGAGTCGGCGCCGTTCGCCAGGTGGCCGGAGCCTGCTGCCTCCGCCGGAACGGGGAGGAGCAGGGAACGGGGGACTCCTGCCGGCTGCCCAAAACCGGAGGAGCCGTCGCCGTCCACCGGGCGGCGGAGGAGTGTCGTGCCGTCCGCCGAGGGCCGTCCAGTGCCACCGCCAGGCACCGCGGAGGAGATCACCCAGCTGGTGGAGGGCCGAGCAGCGGTGCGTCTGGGAACCGGAATTTTATTTATTTATTTTTTCCTCTCTCCCCTCTCTCGTCTCTGTCGCTCCTCCTTCCATCTCCTTTTCTCTCGCCTCGCCTGTCCTACCCCCAGGTTCCCGCAGGTCCCCGGGAGCGGCCCCCCCGGAGGGAGGGGGGGGGGGGGTAGAGCGCAGTCTCGGGAGTACCCCCCGGCCTGCGAGGGGCGATGGGGGTATGTGACGAGTGGGGCGGGGCCGAGGGACATGGGAGCGAGGCCGGGGGAGTGATTGGAGATGAGCTACACCTGGTCGTCCCACCGGTCTCGAGGCCCATGGAGGAGATGGAAGGATATAAAACTGGAGCGACGACAGTGAAGGACGAGAGAGGACCAGGCCTGGGCTTTTAGTTGTGTTTTGGTTTTTATTTTATGCGCACCAGTCGTCCGTGAGGGGCTGGTGCGCTGTTTTGTGTTTATTTTGTTATTAAAATGTTTTTGATTGTCCGCCGGTTCCCGCCTCCTTCTTCCGGATGAATATGAAGGTTGATATCGTTACACAATGGATGTAGGTTCAAAGTCAAGAAAGGATAATTAATTGTTTACCACCATTGTACATAAATTAAAATGTAGATAGAGTATAAGCTTGTTTCTCTTCATAAGTGTATGCAGTAGTGTTAAATACCTGTTTCTCTGTCCTCTGTGCTGCGGCTGATACAGTGTTGTGGTTTTTATGCTCATATTTTGTACACAGCTCACAAATACATTGTTGGTCAGTAATACAGTACATTTCCAAATGTTTCTCATGTTTCTGGCAGATCATCTCCTGCAGTCGTCCAGTGGCTTCAATCACTTTGTGTGGCTTAAGTGAATGAAGTTCCTCATGACGGTCAAAATGAGTTTGACAGTAAGATTCCTGACATATCAGACAGGACTTGACGGCTTTGTATTTTCTTCCAGTACAGACGTCACAATGCACATCTCCATCTCCAGCATCACAGTCAGCAGGACGTTTCCTCTTCTTCAGTTTCACCACCAGTTCAGCCAGCATGGTGTTTCTAGCTAAAGCAGGTCTTGGACTGAAGGTCTCTCTGCACTGAGGGCAGCTGTAGACTCTCATCTGATCTTCCTGATCCCAGCGGTCTGTAATACAGCTCTTACAGTAACTGTGTCCACACTGGATGGTCACTGGATCCTTCAGGAGATCCAGACACACTGGACACATGAACTCATCCTGAGAAAAGCTGGCTTCCGCCATTTTACTTCATGAATACAGAGACACAACACAGAACAGCTCAACTTCACTTTCACTTTCTTTTCCCCTTGAGTCATGTGTTTCCTGTTTCCTGGTAGTTTAAAATATGTCTAAAAGAATTACCCTCACTCCCCATCAAATAAAAAAAATCCCACCCATAATTATAATCATGCTACCAATGGTGATTAAATCTAACGATCACTTAGCTCATATCATATCTAACCATGCAAATTATTTTTTGTGTATTAGCTACTTGTAGATTTCAATTTCTGTACAGTCTAATCTCTAATTGTCAAACCATTCGAATTTCATATAAATAAATTGTTCTTTTAACACAAAAAGCAAATTTATGTTTCTTATAACTGGATTGTCTTGTGTAATCCTGTGTATCAGTACCACTTAAATTAGAAAGCATTATTACAAGCATAACGTTGTGAATTGGGCTAAGGTAAGGAGATAGCGTTGAAACCTTGGTAATGCACTTGCTCAAAAATTAAGTTTGGATCATTTTTAACCAAAGAAAAGTTATGGACTGCAGCTTTAAAATAAAGTGTAACCAAAAGTAACTATGAGCATTTGAAAATGTAATATACTTGAGGTACTTTATTTTGGAATCCGATTGCAGATTAAACAGTTACTGCCCAGCACTTCTGACCTGCCCCCCAACAAGTGAGACACACACAGACACACACACACGCACGCACACACGCGCACTCACACACACACACAAAAAAGGCATGACAATAAAATCAGTGGCAAAAGAACACAAAACACTGAAAAGTGTTGGCGAAACATGAGATGAATAATGAAAATTATTTTTTGTCTGTGATCATTTGAATTCAAATGATTTTTAATAAATAAAGTAATAATAAAAATAACTGATGTGACTTTACATTAAAAACTAAACGACTGATTTCAGTCAACACATGCAGAGGATGAGAAAAGCATAGAAACTACCACTGGAATAACATACACACTGATCTTACTGTCTATTTGAGGATTTAATACACACCTTTATTTTGATTCATGTTATTTCACTGACAGAAGTTCAGCTGCAGTATTAATGTCATGAAGAGAAAAGAAGAGACTCTATAACATCTACTGTTACTGATTTATCATGCAGCTCAAAGCATTATGGGTAGAATCTCTCGTCAATCTACTCTGATTCATCAACACAGTTTCACTGATGATCCAGAGCAAACACCAAACCCAGGATAGAGCGGCTGAGTGAATGTGGTCTGGACTGTGTGGATGAGGCTCATTGTGTCAGAGATGCTGTAGAAGGACAGAGTTCCTGCACTGTGATCCACAAACACTCCTATTCTACTGCTGATGGACTCTACAGGGAGATCAGTCCATGTGTTATTGTGTCCAAACGAGATTCCGGAGGAAGTGCAGTACAAACACCAGGACTGATCACTACGTCCAAACACACACTCATCTCCCCGTCCCTTCCTGCTCATGCTCTTATATGAAACTGATATATCGACACCAACTGATGATACACCAGCACTCCACTCAGTCTCCAAGTAATTTCGTCCACACACACTCTCTCTACAGAACACCTGAGGCCAGTAATCAAATCTGCCTGGATGATCAGGATACGGCTGGACTGTGTTAGTGTAAGTAATCACTCTGTTGTTCTCAGACAGACAGAGGTTTTTATTCACTGTGTTTAGATCCAGAGTGAGCTGACGGGGATCTGATGGAGATAAAACACATCAGAATCAGGAATTAGGAATCTGTTAGATCTTTTCATGTAGCTGAACTCTTCATGTTCAGTGTATCATCAGTATCTCAGTACAGATGACCAGATATCAGTGCAAATCATCATTACCATCATCAGTTATAAACTCTTCTTTCATCTTCTACAGGAAGAACATGAACACACTCAGTGAGTTTTTCTGCTGGTTTTCTTACTGACTTACATTGTAGGAAGTCGTTCCTGGTTCTGGGAACAATGTTGGTGAATGTGACTGTGGAAATCAAAAGACATGAACAGTGTGATTCTCATGATCCTGTATCCATTCCTAAGACATTTCTAATATGATGTTCTTCATGATGATGGACTGGTTTCTGAGAGCATATTAATCTCCAGGACTTTACCTCTGTCTGAGATCTTCTTGAGCTGCTCTTTGCAGAAATCCTCCAGTTTGTCTCTCAGCTGATGGACAGATTCTCTCAGACCATCAGAAGAGACGAGAGAACAGAAGAGATCATCATTTACGTCTGTAGATTCAGGAGGTGCTGAGAGAGACTGGAAACTCTACAGAAAACAGAAATCAAAACTCATTTATAAGTGGTGTCTCTTTCAAAAGATGATCAGATGAGAGTCTGACTGATGATTATATAATAAGACACTCATGAAATGTTTCTCTGTGAGTCTCTGTCACCGCAGGATCTGCTCAAGTCCACTATGATCCTGTTCTTCTAGATCTGTGTTACCTGCAGGAACTGGATGTGATCCTGTGTGTGTGAAAGCTGCTCCAGCTCAGCGTCTCTCCTCCTCAGATCATTGATCTCCTGCTCCAGTCGCTCCAGTCGTCCTTCAGCTCGACTCACTGCAGTCTTTTCCTGATCTCTGATCAGTCGTATCAGCTCAGAGCGGCTTCTCTCAATGGAGCGGATGAGCTCAGTAAAGATCCTCTCACTGTCCTCCACTGCTGTCTGTGCAGAGCGCTGTTAGGACACACAGTGATTCAGCTTCAGTGAGTCTGAAACAAACTTCTCTTCTTCTCCAGACTCACCTTATGAGACTCCACAGTCTCTCTCAGCTGCTGGAGATCTTTCTCTCTCTGCTGGATTCTCTGCTGGAGTGTCTTCTGCGTCTCCTTCAGCTGCTTCTGCAGGACAAACAGATGATAGTGAATCTCACAGAAAACTACTGGCTCTAAATCAACACATAGCCAGATGAATCCAGTAAAAATGGAACTGATGGCTGTACATAGATTGAAACTCCAGAAATCATGACAGGAGTATGCGAATTCACATGAAGTTTAAGCCTGTTTCACACTACAAGTGTAAGTATTATAAAAATGAAACTGACAGAGACATAGAGCTTCACACTGACAGTGTTTCTGCTGCATAATTAAGCTGCGGCTGTACAAAGAAAATAAATGAACAAAAGTGAATAAATGACTGAAATCATCTGAATTCAGTCAGATTTACTGAACAGAAAGTCATCTGTCACTGCATTTAACTTGTGTTTTGAAAGATATAAGTATAGATTTTGTCAAAGAGCTGATGAATAGTTCCCTCCATTATTTTATTTTGCTTAATCAAATCCTATTTTACAAAAGATTGTGTTGATAAAGTTTTACAGGGCATTTTCACCAAACAGTGAAACTCTTCTAATAGCTGCTGTTCATTTATGCTGAATGCTATAACCTGTTAATATTTCGCTGCAAACTTTATGAGGCACGGGCTATAGCTAAAAATAAACTGGGTAAGTCTCAAACAAAAATGCAACAACTTTTTGATAGGAAGGCTAAGTTTAGGAGGTTTCAGGTGGGTGATCAGGTATTGGCTTTGTTGCCTCTACCCACTAACCCATTCCAAGCCAAATTTACTGGACCTTATAGTATAGCTAAGTGCCTTTCGGATAATAATTATCTGTTGAATTCTCCTGATCGTCGAAAAAAAAGTGCAGGTCTGTCACGTTAACTTGTTAAAATTCTATGTTGCTCCGGGAAATTCTGCTTCTGTTGGTATTGTGACACGGTGTGATCCCTCTAATCTAGAACAACAGTTAGGGGTTCCTTCTCTTTGCAGTATAAGTGGTGATGCTTCCAGGAATTTTGATGAGGATGGGAGTCTTCTTTCTCAGGAAAAAGTAGATGGATGTCTTAACAACTCTAAAATTCTTGGTGATTTGTCCTGTCGTTTGTCTTATCTGGCCGAGAAGGGAATAAATTACTTTACGGAGTTAGTAATGTCCTTTCCTTCACTTTTCCTTGATGTTCCTGGTCGTACTTCATCATTGAACATGATATTGATGTAGGAACTGCCTCTCCTGTTAAGCAAAGTGCTTATAGAGTCAATCCAGTAAAACGAGAATTGTTACAGAGAGAGGTGAACTATTAACTTAGTCACAAATTGGCTGAATCTAGTTTCAGTTCATGGAGCTCCCCCTGTGTTTTAGTGAACAAAGCAGACGGATCATATCGATTCTGTACCAATTATCGGAAACTTAATTCTTTAACCAAACCCGATTGCTTCCCTTTACCTCGTATTGACGACTGTGTTGACCATGTTGGCTCTGCCCAATTTGTGAGTAAGTTCGACCTTCTAAAGGTGTACTGGCAGGTGCCTTTAAGCAAAAGAGTTATCTGCATTTGTTACCCCTGATGCCTTCCTGCAGTATACGGTAATGCCTTTTGGGGTCCGAAATGCCCCTGCTACTTTCCAACGTTTGGTGAACCGTATATTGTATGGAATGTCCGGTTGTGAGGCATATCTGGACGATGTTGTCTTGTATAGTAACTCTTGGTCTGATCATCTTAACCAAATAAAAGACTTATTTTTACATCTAAGAGGCTAATTTGACCATCAATCTTGTCAAGTCTGAGTTTGGAAAAGCGACTATTACCTACTTGGGTAAAATTGTGGGAAACGGTCATGTGTATCCCATCGGTGCTAAAGTTGAAGCTATATGTAGTTTACCTATTCCTACCAACCGACGTGAGTTACATAGATTTCTCGGATTGATAGGTTATTATCAGAGTTTTTGCCAGAATTTTGCCAGCGTGGTTTCTCCTTTGACCGATTTATTAAGTCCGAAGGTTGTTTTTCACTGATCTGAGATGTGACAGCAAATGCCCCCATTTTCAATGCTCCAAACTTTGAGAAGTTGTTCAGTCTTGCCATTGATGTTAGCGCTTGCGGTGCAGGTGCTGTTCTTTTACAAGAAGGTCTAAACGGAGTTGAACATCCTGTTAGTTATTTTTCAAAGAAGTTCAATCGTTCTCAACAAGTTTACTCAACTATTGAAAAGGAAGCCCTTGCCCTTGTGCTAGCTGTACAACATTTCGAAGTATATTTGGGTTCAGTTGCTGCCCCAATTATCGTTTATACCGATCATAACCCTCTGGTTTTTCTAAACCGGATGAGAAATCGAAATCAATGATTTATGCGGTGGAGTCTTATTCTGCAGCCGTTCCACCTGGAGATTAAGCATGTACGAGGGAAGGATAACATAATAGCTGACACTCTTTCTAGAATGTAACCTCATGATTTCACTGTTGCTTGTTTCCACCCTTCTTCTTGCACTTCTAGGGCCCAGAGGTGCTGGGAGATGAGGTGGAGTGAGATGCTTCATGGATAGAGGGACCATATCTTTGATCTTTATGTATTGTTCCTTCATATCTTTTATTTATTTATTTATTTTTCCCTCTTTGATTCTTTGCAGAATCTTTTTGAGGAGGGAGGTGTTATGACCCTGTCTCTCTCTTTACCTGATGGTGGCAGGATGACCATTATCCTCATCGTCATGTGACGTCCAAGCTAATTGAATAATTCCTGGGCGGAGAGTATAAATGTTTGGCTGGACTCCGCCTCAGTACTTCCTCTGGGAGAACCCCGTTCTTCAGAGGAGTCATCTGCTCCAACCTGTTTTCTTTTGTTGATTATTATTTATCAACGTTACTTGCCCATTGGACTGGTATTTTCTTTTGTTTATTTAATCCCTAGACATTGTGTTATATTTTTGTTATATTAAATAAAGAATCCTGTTAATCAAACCAGTATGTATGAACCTCTTTATGTGACGGTCGGGAACGAGCTGGCTCGTTCTCGACCATAACATAAAATAGGAGCACTTCTTCAGATTGATTGACTTGCAAGATTCTTTATTCAATATCAAAAAAATATAACAATGTCTAGGGTTTAAATAATAATCCAAATGGTGAGGACATGTTGATAGACTACAACAAAACAAAGGTTTGAGTCGATGACTTCAGCTGAGGACTGCCGATCCCCTGGAGAAAGTGAAATTGAGAGGATCAGTCCCATCTTTATACTCTCCACAATTAGAGGATATTATCCAACAGGGGTGTGCAATCCTACACACTCTCCCAAGTCATCCCGCCACCAGCAGGCGAGAAGAGGAAGCACAGGGTCGTAACACCTCCCTCTTCAAAAAGATTCGGCAACGAATCCAAAAACTAAAAAGGAAAGAGAAAGTCAAGCACCACCCAAGAGACTACCACAATAAAGTGTTCTAGTTGTCCAAATATACTCAATGTCATTCTTTAACACCTCTGGGCCCTAGAAAGAAAGAAACAGGCAACACAGACATCACAATGTTACACTCTGGAAAGGGCGTCAGCAATAACATTATCTTTTCCCCTTACATGTCTAATTTCTAAATGGAAGGGTTATAAAATGAGACTCCATCGCGTAGGTCGTTGGTTTCGATTTTTCATCTGATTCAAGAAAACCAAAGGGTTATGATCCGTATAAACGATGATTGGCACCGCAATTGACCACAGATAGACCTCAAAATGCTGAACAGCCAACACTAGGGCAAGGGCTTCCATCTCAATAGTAGAGAAGACCTGTTGATGCCGGTTAAACTTACTAACATATCGGGCTGAGCCAACATGATCGACACAGTCGTCAACACAAGCTAATGTGAAGCAGTCTGGTTTCGTCACAGCATTAAGTTTTTGATAATCAGTGCAAAATCGATATGAGCCATCAGATTTATTCACTAAAACGCAGGGAGAACTCCATGAACTAAAACTAGGTTCAGCCAAGTTATGAGCAAGCAGATAATTCACTTCTCGCTTAAGCAAATCTCTTAAACTCTATAGGCATTCTGTTTAACAGGACATGAAGTTCCTACGTCGATGTCATGTTCAATGGCAGAAGTACAACCAGGGACATCAAGGAAAAGAGAAGGAAATTACATATAAACAGTATAAACAGTTATGGGGAAAGTTACTTTTAAAAGTAATGCATTACAATATTGTATTACTCCTTAAAAAAGTAACTAATTGTGTTTGTTACTTTTTATGTGAAACAATGCATTAAAATGTTCTGTTACTCCATAAATAAGTAACTAAATGCATTAGTTATTTTATGGGAAGTATACAATTCCTTAACCATTCCTTAACTTTATGTTGCCTGGGCTGTGCTTGCTTATTTATTTTTTAATAACTATAACCCCAAAGGAGAGTTATCAGTCAATAAATGGGAAAACAAAGGAACTTGCTGTCAGGATTCTGGACTGTTCCGTGTCGTGTTTTGCCCCTGTTCCTGTTTTTTCCTTATTTTAAAAGTAATGTGTTACATTACTAGTTAATTGAGAAAAGTAATCTGAATACATAGTTCACATAACTTGTAATGCGTTACCCCCAGCGCTGGATATAAGCACATATGAAATGGGAACATATGAAAATAGTTAGCAATATTTCATCAGGATCAAGATTTAAATACCTGTTTCTCTGTCCTCTGTGCTGCAGCTGATACCGTGTTGTGGTTTTTATGTTCATCCATCGCACACAGAACACAAATACATTTCTGGTCAGTGCGACAGAAAACCTCAAGGAGCTTCTCATGTTTCTGGCAGATCATCTCCTGCAGTCGTCCAGTGGCTTCAGTCAAATTGTGTCTCTTTCCTTTAAACCAACTCTCATGTTGTTCAAGGTGATTCTGACAGTAAGAGTTCAGACACACCAGACAGGACTTGACAGCTTTGCATTTTCTTCCAGTACAGACGTCACACTGAACATCTCCAGCTACAGTGTCACAGTCAGCAGAAAGTCTGGTCTTCTTCAGTTTCTCCACCATTTCAGCCAGAATGGTGTTTTTCCGTAAAGCAGGTCTTGGACTGAAGGTTTCTCTGCACTGAGGGCAGCTGAAGACACTTGTCTGATCCCAGTAGTCTGTAATACAGCTCTTACAGTAACTGTGTCCACACTGGATGGTCACTGGATCCTTCAGGAGATCCAGACACACTGGACAAATGAACTCATCCTGAGAAAATCTGGCTTCTGCCATTTTAGTTCATGAATACAGAGACACAACACAGAACAGCTCAACTACACTTTAGTTTCTCTTTCCCTGAACTCAGGTGATTCCTGTTTCCCGGTTCTGTTTGAGTTACGTGTGTAAAACAGCTTTGTCTGTGAGTCTGTAAAGCATGAAATGTCTACTAGATGTCAGTTTCAGACAAATACTCAATGAACACAAGTTACAGAGAAGCAGTACAAGAGCTTTAAAAACTGCAGAAATACTGCATCCTGATTACTACACTTACTGCAGAACTGAAAACTTTGTCCAGATTTAGCATTCCTTCATGTTCTCACAAATGGATCTGTTTTCTAAAAGGAATATGCGTTCAGTGTTCAGCTGACTGGCGGGAGCCGCTACTGATGAGTCACATGACCACATGTGATTACAGATTACATGATACCTGATTACATGATTACAGATTACATGATGAAAACTGTAGTTAGTAACGTATTCTAGGTTACTAATTTTAGATAATGTATTCTCACTGCTTTTTAGATTACTTATAATCAAACCTGTTTTATACTTACCATTAAAGATACCATAATGATAAAAAAGCAAAGAGAAAGAGAAAGAAAACATTCTCCTTATATATATATATATATATACCAGCATTATAAAATGCATTAAACATTACACCTGCAGGGTTTCCCAAACTGGGCTTTATATAAAAACTGAAGCAGGTTTGTGAGTTGATAAAAAGCTAATAATTAATTAAATCATAAAAATAAAATACTCAACACTTGACACTTAACACTTGAATACTAAAAATATGAATATGTATTTGTTTACCTGCAGGTCATTATGAATATTAGAGATTTATTTCCAAACTAATATTAGTTTGAAAACATTTTTGTCCAGACTTCCAGAATAAAAAGTTCATGAGTTTGCAATTATATATATTTGAATTGAGAAAATAATTATCATATTTGGGCGTGACCCCCCAAATCCCTATAGTTTGGGATGAGAATAGTTAAGAGTGAGGAGATAAGGTGGAGGAAGGATGCCGGAAAACTGTCGTGGAACAGAGGTGAGTTGGCTCTATATATAGCCTAAATATTGTGCTAGTTAAGTTGATTATCTAGACGAGCTCCACCTGTGTTGAATTGATTGATAATCTGAACATGCTCCTCCTGAACCTTGTTAATAAAACTTCACTTACTGAAGGTCTACACATCACTAGTGTTTAGTAACTTGCATAATTTTTTGTTTCATAAATGCTGTAATAGCTTGAGAGGTTTTTCCCTCCAAATTCAGAAGCACGATTTGCAAATTTATTTACATGACATTTGTGAATATAGTCCAAGCTAAATGTTATGACACTCTTAATAATAAAAAAAACAAGTAATAAAACGAGTAATTAGGAAGAATCAATAAATTATGAACAATTTACTGCCAATGTGTGAATAAAATGTAATCATGTAATACATAAAAAAGTAACTATAATCTGAGTATGAGCATTTTACAATGTATTATACACTAATTACAAGTACTTCATTTTTGGAATCTGATGATGTAATCCAGATTACAACCCAGGGGTGCGTTTCCAAAACAACAATGCATTATCAATAGAGTTCAATAGAACTTACCACATAAAAAATATACATCATAACTTATTCAGAGAAATAACGTTGACTATATATGGTACAGACTTAAAGACATGAAGCTTTATTTCCAAGATTATGCACATCATTACAGAGCAATATAGTAACAGAGGCTTGCATTGTATTATTCATTGTATATTTAAATCAGTTTCAGATACTAATAACAGACATATGATCATGTTTAATATTTCCTGCATAATTACATACATAAAATAATATAATTTGTGTTGGATAAGTTTCCTGTATCATCAGTGTGTAGCAGACACACTCAACGAAACGATTTCAAGATATTGTTATCCTGCCCGAAAAGACCATTAAAGATTGCATATAACATTTGATGATAATATTTTGTAATGATTTTAAATCTGACTAATTTTTTAACTGTTTGACATAAATCAATAAAGCAATGAATCAAGCAATTGAGCTTGAGTTCAGACCAGGCAACCAAACCAAGTGTGAAAGCACCCAGAGTTTGACAGAAGCACAGAAACATCATCACTCAGCAGGACTCACACACACACAACCACACACACACACACACACACTGACATTACGTTCTATATGAGGACTTAGTATATTTATTCAGACATTTTATTTCACTGACAGAAGTTCAGAGAAAAGAAGAGACTCTATAACATCTACTGTTACAAATTTATCTTGCAGCTCAAAGCATTATGGGTAGAATCTCTCGTCAGACTATTCTGAGTCTAACACAGTTTCACTGATGATCCAGAAACCCAAAACCCAGGATAGAGCGGCTGAGTGAATGTGGTCTGGACTGTGTGGATGAGGCTCATTGTGTCAGAGACGCTGTAGAAGGACAGAGTTCCTGCACTGTGATCCACAAACACTCCTATTCTACTGCTGATGGACTTCACAGGGAGACCAGTCTCTATCTTATTGTGTGTGAATGAGTAACTCGGGGGAGTGCAGTCCAAACTCCAGGACTGATCATTATATCCAAACTTACACTCATAACCCCGTCCCTTCCTGATGATGCTCTTATATGACACTGCTATACGCAGTCCATAATCACCTCCACTCCACTCCAGCTCCCAGTAACAGCGTCCACACACACTCTCTCTACACAACACCTGACGAAACATATCAAATCTGTCTGGATGATCAGGATACGACTGTACTTTTCTAGTGGCAGTAATCACTCTGTTATTCTCAGACAGATGGAAGCGTCTGTATGCTGTGTTTGGATCCAGAGTGAGCTGACGGGAATCTGATGGAGATAAAAGACATCAGAATCAGGAATTATGAATCTGTTTGTTCTTTTCATGTAGCTGAACTCTTCATGTTCAGTGTATCATCAGTGTCTCAGTACAGATGACCAGATATCCTGTGCTAATCATAATTTACATCACCAGTTATAAAACTCTTCTTTCTCCTTCTACAGGAAGAACATGAACACACTCAGTGAGTTTTTCTGCTGGTTTTCATACTGACTTACATTGTAGGAAGTCCTTCCTGGTTCTGGGAACAATGTTGGTGAATGTGACTGTGGAAATCAACAGACATGAACAGTGTGATTCTCATGATCCTGTATCCATTCCTAAGACATTTCTAATATGATGTTCTTCATGATGATGGACTGGTTTCTGAGAGCATATTAATCTCCAGGACTTTACCTCTGTCTGAGATCTTCTTGAGCTCCTCTTTGCAGAAATCTTCCAGTTTGTCTCTCAGCTGATGGACAGATTCTCTCAGACCAGCAGAAGAGACGAGAGAACTGAAGGGATCTTCATTTATGTCTGTAGATTCAGGAGGTGCTGAGAGACACGGGAAACTCTACAGAAAACAGAAATCAAACTCATCAGCTCCACACTTTACCCAATAACCTGCAGGAACATCAGATTTGTGCGGCTCTTATTGATTTGACTGATCATTAGTAACTCACATCAATCCAGCACTTTCACAGCATCAGCTTCATTCTTTTCATATTCATTATATCACATTAGAGCTACAGATTCTAGTCTCTCCCCTCTACACTATATGTGAACTTTCTAGAAAATAGTTTGGATGGAAAAACATCTGCTAAGAACATAAATGTCCATCTAACAGCTCAAGCACATCAATGGAGTCTCATTGTAGGGTTGAGTAGATTTGCTATAAAAAAGCAGCTCAAAGTCTACAATAAAACAGACCATTATTTATAACTTTAGAGCACTGTGACACTGAAAGTACACAAACATGACTCTGTATATTAGCAATCAGTCGTATAAGGATTTCAGACAAAAATGAAAGATGCTACAAATAATACAGTGTTTAATTTTGCATAAAATTGTGCAATGGCAGAATCAAGAAATTCTGGAGTGACTGAACAATGCTCTAGCACATTGAAACCAAACAGAACCTGACCATGACTTAAAGGCACAATTCACACAAAAATGAACATTTTCTTTTCATTTAGATTTAGATTTTTGATAAGATTTTGATAAGATTTTTAGCTGAAAATCCTGAAATTTTCCTGAATCCTGAGCTGAAAATTTTGGTCCTTAGTGATTCATCAAATGCAAGTCAGTGGCTGTCACTAAGAGACTTGGACTCAGTTGCAGTTGGTCCAAAAGGTCAGTTTATTTGACAGTCTTGAAATTCAAAAAGGGGAAAAAATAGACAACAAAAAACTTACCAGCTACAGGGCAGCCTGGAGCAGCTCCAAGAGTTCCTTCTGGACGAAAAACCAAAGTAAAGCCAAGATAAACTGACAGAGAGACGGGGGCGCTGTTGAGGCGGGGACACTTTTGGCATGGTGAAGAAGAGCCAAGACAGTGACTGGAGATTGCGAGCAAGAGTAGTGCTGGAGGAGTTAATGCTGCCTGAAAGCAGGAGGGAGAGCGAAAAAAACATAACTCAAAGATGAAAAAAAATCTGGCACGATCTCTGTATAGGCAATGACCTATCCAGAATATCCAACTCCTCTTTTCCAGACCATATCCCTCCCAGTCCACCAAATACTGAAATCCCGACCTCAACGTCTGACTTCCAGCCACCTCCTGACAGTAAAGGCTGGGGAACCATCCACTAGATGGGGAGTGGGAGGAGTATTAGCAGATGAGTTAAGGTGAAAATGAAACGCATGCTTGAAACAAGAAACATGAAAGACTGGGTGTACTTGACCAAGTGTGGGATGTTACTTGAGCTTTACCCCCACCGGACTCAACACCTTGGTGATCTAATATGGCCCCATGAACCTGGGGGCTAACTTGCGAGAAGCCACCTGGAGAGGAAGGTCCTTGGTTGACAGCCATACTCTCTGACCAAATACGTAGCAGGGACCAGGACTTCGGTGACAGTAAGCAGCTGCTTTGGTTCGTCTGGAAACCCAAGCCAAGGTTTCCTCATCCATCCTCAAGTAGTGTCGACACCGGTGGAAAAAGGCTAAGGCAGACAGAACAGCAGCATCGGGCTCCTGAGAGGGGAAATTAGGAGGTTGAAAACCAATGGAGCATTGGGATGGGGACATACCTGTGGTGGCCACTGGCAAGGAGTTGTGGGCATATTCAATCCAGGATACCTATTTACTCCAAGAACTCGGATTATGGGACGTCAGGCAGCGGAGAGCTTGTTCTAGAACCTGGTTTGCCCACTCGGATTGCCCATTGATCTGAAGGTGAAAACCTGACGACATACTCGTCGAGGCCCCGATACCCCTGGCTACTGATGGGCCCTGGCTTTTAGCAGGCATTTGCTGATGAAGTGTCCGGCCCTCCCACAGTAGAAGAATAAACCCTGGGTGGGTCTCTCTTGTTTCTGCTGAGGAGAGAGTCACAGGCGTCCCACCTGCATAGGTTCAGGGTCAGCAGGGGATGGCAGGGGCAAGACAGAGGTGGAGTCACTGGTCATTTCTCCCACCCTCCAAGAGGTGTGAGCAGTGGATTGTTGGCAACAAAGGTGAAGGCAGCTCTCCAAATGGAGGGCCAAGTCGACAAGATCATCAAAGCCTCGCAGAAGCTCGGCAGGTAGCGATATTGTCTAGGATATTTTCATCCAGTCCAGCACAGAACACAGCTCTGCAAGACCCCTCATTCCAGTCACAGGCCGCTACTAAGGTCTTGAACTCGATGGCAAACTCAGTCACTGAACGGCCTCCTTGCCATAGCCATGCCAGCTGGGCTGCCGCCTCATCACCCCGAGCAGAACGATAAATAACTTGACCATCTCCTGCCGAAAGTCCCGGAGCCCGGGCCTCCAACACTGACGTTCCCCAGTCATGGACCCTGCCTGTTAGGAGGATTAAAACAAAAACCACTTTAGTCTCCTCCTGGGCGTACCGACGGGGCCCACTTCTGAACTCTCATCCTGTCCTATCAGAATTGTCTGCTTGCCCTGTTATGGCTAAAGATGTCGTCTCTGAACTGTCTGTCTGTCCTAGAGCTGAAGATCTATGCCAGAACCCGACAGGACCTGATGGGACCCGACTGGTTCGGGCTTAATTTATATCATCTTATGTGGGCCCGTGCCAGGCTCGGGCTTGCGCTCCGGTTTGTGAGATAAAACGAGTGGTCATGTGATATGTTTTGATTAGCGTGAGAAAGATGTGAAAATGGATGCTGAGTAGGTGTAACGGAGGCTTGCCTCTGGCGATTACGTTTTGGTTTCACCAGCAACTAAAGCAAAGTCTGAGGTGTGGAAAAGTTTTGACATTGTTTATAATTAGAATAATGAGTGAATAATGACACACCATCAGTGAGCGCAGGAACACGCTGAAGCCATCTACAGTAGATTCAATCATTTTCCTCCACAAAAACATGTAGGCTTAGCCTAATCTCTGTGAGTAAAGGTTTTTCAAATGATAACTAAATATTCATTGAATCTTAAATGCATAATGTAAAGGGAGTATATACGCTAATGTTGGCATTATACTATTCACAAACCCCGCTGGATTTGCTTCACCAGAAGCTGAATCCAGCGGGGACTTTATCTTAATTTCGTTATTGCCAAATACCCATCTTAATTTAAAATTGATTTTAATTTGATTTGTTAAAAAAGACTTGTTTTTATTGGTGCGTTGGTCTATTTATGGGCTAAATGAGCCTAGGCCTATTTAGAGTGCTGAGATGTTAAGATGTTACAGAGGACTTATTTTATTTCTTTATTCCAACTTCCAAGTGGTCTAGTCTACGTTAGTCATGAATAACTTACGTTAAAACATATAAATGACTCATTCTTGACAAAAGGCAAAAGAGCTGTGTGTCGCGCACATTCAAATAATGTTGGGCTGTAAATGGGTTCGGGCTCGGGTCCTGTCGGGCCTAACTTTTAAGGCCCGACTACAACTGTAGTCTGTCCTGGTTCTCTTCAGTTCCACCCTTTTAGTCTTCAGCTTCACCTGCTCTGTTCAGGTGGTCTTTGGCTCGCCCTACTCTGCCGGCTCTGCCCTGTTTTCCAATTAAGAGGACTATTTAATCTCACACCCACAATTTTCTGAGTCTTGTTTAGCTGTTAAGAGACATTTCTAAACATTTCCTTGTTTTCTTACCTTTGTGTTTTTGTCTTTGGATTGTTCCTGGTTTGTGATTGTTTGCTGCTTGCTCTGACCAATGCCTGTTATTGGGATTACTCTTTTGTTTTGCCCTGGGACATAGTTGTTTGCTGGTGTTTGACCCTACCTGTTTCAACTACGCACTTTAATAAAGCATGTACCTGGATCCCTTACTCCGTTGTCATGCCACCCAATCACAAAGGAACACAGTTTCAGTAAAAAAAATAATTATTTGCAACACCTTCAATTTTTGTCTGAAATCCTTGTTCGACTGATTGCTAATATACAGCTTTAAATATATATACTTTGAAGATAACCTGATCCATTTTTTAAAAAGTTGAAAAGTCAGTGAAGTTTTGAACTGTTGGTGGCACTAGCAGTGTTTGACAGCTAAATATATCTTCCAGACGACAGAGCTGAAAGAAATGAGAAAGCGATTTCCAGAGCCAAAAGCCATTTGTAAGCAGCATCTCATTCAGAAGAAGATGATTATATAATAAGACACTCATGAAATGTTCCTCTGTGAGTCTTTGTCACAACAGGATCTGCTCGAGTCCACTATGATCCTGTTTTTTTAGATATGTGTTACCTGCAGGAACTGGATGTGATCCTTTGTGTGTGAAAGCTGCTCCAGCTCAGCGTCTCTCCTCCTCAGATCATTGATCTCCTGCTCCATTTGCTTCAGTCGTCCTTCAGCTCGACTCACTGCAGTCTCTTCCTGATCTCTGATATCAGGAATCAAGAGCTGTACCAGCTCAGAGCAGCGTCTCTCAGTGGAGCGGATGAGCTCAGAAAAGATCCTTTCACTGTCCTCCACTGCTGTTTGTGCAGAGCGCTGTTAGGACACACAGTGATTCAGTTTCAGTGAGACTAAAAGAGGAGAGTCTGAAGTGAGACAGAGACAGAAACCTCTCTTCTTCTCCAGACTCACCTTATGGGACTCCACAGCCTCTCTCAGCTGCTGAAGATCTTTCTCTCTCTGCTGGGATGTCTTCTGCATCTTCTTCAGCTGGTTCTGCAGGAGAAATGGATGACAGTATATATTTCAGAAAACTACTGTCTCTAAATGATCATGTGAACAGGTGAATCCTGTAAAAGAGGAACTGATAACCAATGGCTGTTGGTTCAAAGTCTAGAAAGGATGATTGTTTACCACCATCGTCAAGTCAAGTCACCTTTATTTAAATAGCGCTTTTAACAAAAAAGCAACTGAACAACATTAATTAGGAAAACAGTGTGTCAACAATGCAAAAAGGCAGTTCATCACTGAATTCAGTGATATCATTATATCAGTTCAGTTTAAACAGTATCTGTACAATCATTTGCAATCAAGTCAATGATATTGCTGTAACTGAAGTGTCCCGAACTAAGCAAGCCAGAGGCGACAGCGGCAAGGAATCAAGACTCCATCGGTGACAGAATGGAGATAAAACTTTGGGAGAAACCAGGCTCAGTTGGGGGGCTGACTGATTTAAAATAATGTAATCATCAGGTTTTAACCAGGTTTTTGTCAAACAGAGCACATCTAAATTATGATCAGTGATCATATTATTTACAAAAAGTGCTCTCGTAGAAAGGGACTTGATATTCAATAAGCCAAGCTTTATCATTTCTTTATCCGTATTGCATCTGTTTTTTTTTTGTCGAACCTCAATTACATAGTTACTTTTAACTTGGTTTGGACATTTTATTGTATTTTCTAGTTCGGGGAATAGACACAGTCTCTATAGTGTGATATCTAGGTGAAAGAGTGTCTGTGTGCTGAGAATTAACAGACTTCTGTGACGTGAGGCAGCTAGCAGACGGTCGGTTTAGCCAGTCTGTCTGCTTTCTGACCTGGACCCCAGTTAGTCCAAACTCTAAGACTATTTGCCATATTTCTACATATGCTATATTTTACATTCACTCCCCCGACCTACAATTCCTGTCAGCCTGAGAATCGAACTTGCAACCCTTGGATTGCAAGTCCAACACTCTAACCGTTAGGCCACGACTGCCCCAGAGAGAGAAGAGCGAAGAGCGCTCTTCTAGAGAGAAAACACTTTTTGTAAATAATATGATCACTGATCATAATATAGATGTACTCTGTTTGACAGAAACCTGGCTAAAACCTGATGATTACATTATTTTAAATGAGTCCACCCCCCAAGATTACTGTTATAAACATGAGCCGCGTCTAAAAGGCAAAGGTGGAGTTGTTGCTTCAATTTATAACAACGTTTTCAGGATTTCTCAGAGGGCAGGCTTCAAGTATAACTCGTTTGAAGTAATGGTGCTTCATTTAACATTATCCAGAAACAAATGTTAATGATAAATCCCCTGTTATGTTTGTACTGGCTACTGTATACAGGCCACCAGGGCACCATACAGACTTTATTAAAGAGTTTGGTGATTTTACATCCGAGTTAGTTCTGGCTGCAGATAAAGTTTTAATAGTTGGTGATTTTAATATCCATGTTGATAATGAAAACGATGCATTGGGATCAGCATTTATAGACATTCTGAACTCTATTGGTGTTAGACAACACGTTTCAGGACCTACTCATTGTCGAAATCATACTCTAGATTTAATACTGTCACATGGAATTGATGTTGATAGTGTTGAAATTATTCAGCCAAGTGATGATATCTCAGATCATTATTTAGTTCTTTGCAAAATTCATATAGCCAAATTGGTAAATTCTACTTCTTGTTACAAGTATGGAAGAACCATCACTTCTAACACAAAAGACTGCTTTTTAAGTTATCTTCCTGATGTATCCAAATTCCTTAGCATATCCAAAACCTCAGAACAACTTGTTGATGTAACAGAAACTATGGACTCTCTCTTTTCTAGCACTTTAAATAAAGTTGCTCCTTTACGCTTAAGGAAGGTTAAGGAAAACAGTTTGACACCATGGTATAATGAGCATACTCGCACCCTAAAGAGAGCAGCCCGAAAAATGGAGCGCAGCTGGAGGAAAACAAAACTAGAGGTATTTCGTATTGCTTGGTGGGAAGGTAACCTATCCTACAGAAAAGCATTAAAAACTGCTAGATCCGATTACTTTTCTTCTCTTTTAGAAGAAAACAAACATAACCCCAGGTATTTATTCAATACAGTGGCTAAATCAACGAAAAATAAAGCCTCAACAAGTGTTGACATTTCCCAACACCACAGCAGTAATGACTTTATGAACTACTTTATATTATATATTTATATTATATTTATTTATATTAGCGTAGATGCCATTCTTCTAATGATGTAGCAAGTACATAGGGTGTTATGGGAAGTGTTTCCTGTTCCGTTTTACCTAATTAATGCAGCCTAAAAAACGGATTTGGATATTAAAATCATATTAGTATGTTATCTGTAAGCCAGGTTAAAGAGATGGGTCTTTAATCTAGATTTAAACTGCAAGAGTGTGTCTGCCTCCCAAACAATGTTAGGTAGGTTATTCCAGAGTTTAGGCTATATAACGCTATATAAATAAAGGTGACTTGACTTGACTAGAAGAGCGGCACCACACCAGGAGGGAGGAAGACCATCTCTTTTCAACAGGTGAGGTCTGCCCCAAAAGCTCTTCCAATTGTCTATGAAATCTATGTTATTCTGCGGGCACCACTTAGACATCCAGCCATTGAGTGATGAAAATATGCTATGCATCTCATCAACACGGTAAGCAGGGAGGGGACCAGAGCATATTACATGTTTGCAAGTTCACACAATTCTTGAATGTTATTTTTAGTGATCTCCGACTGGCATTATGACATTGTTAGCACCGGCGTGAATAACAATCTTACTTTATTTATGTTTAGCATTAGCAAGCCTTTTTAAATTTGCCAAGATGTCAGGCACTCTGGCTCCCGGTAAACATTTGACTATGGTGGCTGGTGTCTCTATATTCACATTCCGTACAATGGAATCACCAATAACTAGAGCACTTTCATCAGGTTTCTCAGTGGGTGCATCAATGAGTGGGGAGAACCTGTTTAATGTTTTGATCAGAACAGAAGGATGGAAATGCTAATGACAAGCTAAAGAATGCTAACCTGATGCAGGTGCATCGCAGATTTAGAATAAAAGCGAACGATCAAATTAATCAGATTAGATTGATATATATATATATATAATATCAGAAATATGGTGGGAATTAAGTTAAATTTTATAACTTTAAACAACAGAGAGTGATAGTAAGATAGAGATTCTACAGAAAAACAAAGCTACACTGAGCTACATGGAGCTACAATCACAAACCAGCAGCAAGGCAAGCAGGAAGCAAGATATGAATTGTACATTAATTAAAATGGAGATATAAGCTTGTTTCACATCATAAGTGTAAGTGCTAGTGTTAAATACCTGTTTCTCTGTCCTCTGTGCTGCGGCTGATACAGTGGTGTGGTTTTTATGCTCATATTTTGTACACAGCTCACAAATACATTGTTGGTCAGTAATACAGTACATTTCCAGATGTTTCTCATGTTTCTGGCAGATCATCTCCTGCAGTCGTCCAGTGGCTTCAATCAGTTTGTGTGGCTTACGTAAATGAAGTTCCTCATGATGGTCAAAATGAGTTTGACAGTAAGATTCCTGACACACCAGACAGGACTTGACGGCTTTGTATTTTCCTGCAGTACAGACATCACACCGCACATCTCCAGCTCCAGCGTCACAGTCAGCAGGACGTTTCCTCTTCTTCAGTTTCACCACTATTTCAGCCAGCATGGTGTTTCTAGCTAAAGCAGGTCTTGGACTGAAGGTCTGTCTGCACTGAGGACAGCTGTAGACTCTCATCTGATCTTCCTGATCCCAGCGGTCTGTAATACAGCTCTTACAGTAACTGTGTCCGCACTGGATGGTCACTGGATCCTTCAGGAGATCCAGACACACTGGACACATGAGATCATCCTGCGAAAATTTGGCTTCTGCCATTTTACTTCATGAATAAAATGAATTTAAACAACAGCTCAACTACACTTTCACTTCCTTTTTCTCTGAAGACTTGTATTTCCTGTTTCCTGGCAGTTGAAAATATGTCTCAAAAATACCCTAACTGCCCCATCAAATAACCCCCCCATAAGAGCCACCTATAGGGGGAAATTTCCCTGCATTTCCCAAAATGAAATTCAGGCCAACGTCTGCCACTGTTGTTCTGACTAACTGAGGAAAAAAAGCTTTACAATAAACCACACTACCAATAGTGATTAAATCTAACAATTGCGTAGCTCATATCACATAAAACCATGCAAATTATTATTATTGTTATACTTTGTTTTCAAATTGTTAATGTTAACAACATCAGTGTTGCTTGACAATGTGAATATAGTGTGTATTAGCATTACTTTTAGATTTCAATTTCTGTACAGTCTAATCTCTAATTGTCATACCATTCAAATTTCATATAAATAAATTGTTCTTTTAACCTAAAAAGCTAATTTATGTTTCTTTCAACTGATTCTCTTTTATCTTGTGTAATCCCGTGTATCTGGGATGCACATTTAAAACAGTGCAATGCTTGTATTTCCCACAAAAACCTACCAGTACCACTCAAATTAGAATTGCTTAGTCAGGAGGCAAATTACACAGCAGCCTTTATGGTTACAGAACCATAGGTTAGAGAGATAAAAAAAATAAACAAACACTTTTGTCCATTGCTTGATGCTGGTTTAATGATGCTATGACATGACATGGCATACGTAAAAATGAATGTAAACCAAGATTTTAATAAAAAGCTTTAAAAGTATTATGTATAGGCTAAGATTTTGTCACACCAGGGGCGTAGCCATCATTTCAGAAGTGACAGAAATGTCAAATACAATAATTTTATTTATGTATGTTATTTATTATTATTATTATTATTTTTTTTTACAAGGAATTATTTTCTTATCTATTACTTTGAATTTGCTATAAGAAATCAAATACACTGCTGGACAATAATCAATCATTTGCAATTATATTTTTTTCCTTTCCTAACGGCAATTGATTGTTTCATATACAATTATTTCAATTTTCCACACAGAATACGGTATAAAATATACTTTAAAGTTTCTGTACTGTAATAAATTATATATCAATTAGCACTGCATCAATCATGAATTTTATTTTATTTTATTTTATTTATGTTTTTTAACTCTTGAGTTCATTCTGCTTTTTATTCATCTTAGCTGTAGATATAACCTGGCACATCTTAATTTCTATGAGCGCCAGATCACTTCTCTTTCAATGCAAAAACTTCATTATCTCAGTTTCATAAGACAAAAATATGGAGCGTCGCACATGACATGCAAGAAAAAATAAATAAAATGTGCGCACGATTTACTAATTCGTTCCCTCAATTTACTAAAATGTGCACACGATTACTATTGTGTTCCCTTGATTTGCTAAATCGTGTGCACAATTTAGCAAATCGAGGGAACAAATTAGTAAAATTAGTAATCGTGTGCACGTTTTAGTACATTGAGGGAATTAATTAGTAAATTGTGCGCACGATTTAGCCTACTATTTTTTCCTGCATGCCATGTGCGGGGCTCCGTACAAAAATGCTATAATGTCTGTTTGCTAAAACGAACGCTACTTTCATGTAACTGATTATCATCAGATAAAACTTGCGCTCTTATTTCAAGGTTGTTATTAATGCTGTGGTTATTTTATCAGTTTCTGTCACGGTGCAACATCGGTCTCAGTGGGATACCCCAGCCACACCTGTCTCTCCAGGTGGGATGGCCAACTCTAGACCGGGGTCTCCAGACAGGAGGACCGCCAACCCAGCACCACTGCACAATATGGCCGCCAGTCCAGCGCCACAGCACAAGGTGGTCGCCAGCCCAGCACCACTGCACAAGATGGCCGCCAGCCCAGCGCCACAGCACAAGGTGGTCACCAGCCCAGCGCCACTGCACAAGATGGCTGCCGGCACTGAGCCATTGCTCAAGATGGCCGCCGGTCCAGCGCCTCTGCAGACCCTCCAGAGTCGAGTCAGGTCCCCATTGACCCTCCAGAGTCGAGTCAGGTCCCCGTTGACCCTCCAGAGTCGAGTCAGGTCCCCGTTGACCCTCCAGAGTCGAGTCAGGTTCCCGTTGACCCTCCAGAGTTGAGTCAGTTTCCCGTTGACCGTCCAGAGTCAGGTCAAGTCACCATTAACACTCCAGAGTCAGGTCAAGTCACCATTAACACTCATGAGTTAAGCACTACTTCAGTTAGACCTCAGGAGTCAAGTCACCGTTGATCTTCATGGGCAAAGTCAAGTCCCCAGTGTCCTTCATGGGCAAAGTCAAGTCCCCAGTGTTCTTCATGAGCAAAGGCAAGTCACAGTTGATCTTCATGAGCAAAGGCAAGTTACCGTTGATCTTCATGAGCAAAGGCAAGTCACCGTTGATCTTCATGAGCAAGGGCAAATCACGGTTGATCTTCATGAGCAAAGTCAAGTCACCAATGATCTTCATGAGCAAAGTCAAGTCACCGTTGATCTTCATGAGCAGAGTCAAGACAACATTGATCTTCATGAGCAAAGTCAAGTCACCGTTGATCTTCATGAGCAGAGTCAAGTCACCGCTGATCTTCCTGAATCCAGTCAAAACACTACGGATCTACCAGAGTCTCTTCACGTCTCTGTTGAACTACCAGAGTCTCTCCATGTCTCTGTTGAACTACTTGAGTCTCTCCACGTCTCTGCTGAACTACCAGAGCCTCTCCATGTCTCTGCTGAACTACCAGAGCTTCTCCACGTCTCTGCTGAACTACCAGAGCCTCTCTGCGGAACTACCAGAGCCTCTCCATGTCTCTGCTGAACTGCCAGAGCCTCTCCACGTTTCTGCGGAACTTCCAGAGCCTCGTCACATCTCAGCTGAACTCCCTGAGCGCTCGACTTATCCTGTTGTGGCCACGGAGGCCATCCAGGAACTCACCGCCTGCCCTGTCATGGCCATGGATACCATCTACCATCTCCTCAGGGCCACGGAGGCCACCCTTAACCTGTTCATGTTCTCTATTTCAGACTTACCTAACCAGACTTGCTCTCCTGTGCCATCGTTCCCACTGTGGTGGTCTTTGGCGCCGCCCTGGTGGGCTCCTGTCTCGACCGCATGGCTGTGGTGGTCTTCTGCGCCACCCTGGTGGGCTTCTGTCTCGACCACACGGTGGTGGTGGTCTTCTGCGCCACCCTGGTGGGCTTCTGTCTCGACCGCACGGCTGTGGTGGTCTTCTGCGCCGCGCTGGTGGGATTCTGTCTCGACCGCATGGCTGTGGTGGTCTTCTGCGCCGCTCTGATGGGCTTCTGTCTCGACCGCACGGCTGTGGTGGTCTTCTGCGCCGCCCTGGTGGGCTTCTGTCTCGACCGCAGTTCCACCTGATCCACCCTGGATACCTGCCCTTTTGGCTCGGCCCTGGGCCCCTGAACTTTCTGTTCCCTCCTGATCTTGTGTTTTGTTGTTGTTTTGTTTTTTTTGTTTCCCTCTAAGGACCTGGCCCACTGTCCCTCCCCCTGGTCCTCCGCCGGTCCACCTCCCTCCTGGTCTCCTTGTTGTTGTTTTTGTTTTAGTTTTTTTGCACTTCCGGTCTCTGTTGCCCTCTATGAACCTGGCCCTCCGTCCCTACCCCTGGTCCTCCGCCGGTCCTCCTCCCTCCTGGTCTCCTTGTGGTTGTTGTTGTTTTTTTTTCACTTCCTGTCTCTGTTTCCCTCTGTGAACCTGGCCCTCCGTCCCTCCCCCTGGTCCTCCTCCCTCCTGGTCTCCTTGTGGTTGTTGTTGTTTTGTTTTTTCACTTCCTGTCTCTGTTTCCCTCTGTGAACCTGGCCCTCCGTCCCTCCCCCTGGTCCTCCGTCGGTCCACCTCCCTCCTGGTCTCCTTGTTGTTGTTTTGTTTTTGTTTTTTGCACTTCTGGTCTCTGTTGCCCTCTATGAACCTGGCCCTCCGTCCCTCCCCCTGGTCCTCCGCCGGTCCTCCACCGGTCCTCCTCCCTCCTGGTCTCCTTGTGGTTGTTGTTGTTTTGTTTTTTCACTTCCTGTCTATGTTTCCCGCTATGGACCTGGCCCTCCGTCCCTCCCCCTTATCCTCCACCAGTCCACCTCCCTCCTGGTCTCTGTGTTCCTTGGTTTGTTTTGTGTTCAATGGTGCATCTGGTAGCTGCTCCGTAGAGGAGGGGGTAATATCACTGTGTCTGTTCTGTGTTTCCCTGTGTGTCCACTGCTGGTCTCACTTCCCCATAGGCACTTCACCACAGGCACTACATTTTCCACATAGCTTTGTCCCTTCATCACAGTTAATTGCACACCTGTTATTGCACTCAGCTGTCTCCACTTCCTTCGTTATCCTGTCTATAAATACCAGTCTTTCTCTTTCTGTTTTGATGGAGTCCTTATTTTCCGTCACCTGGTTTTCTCGCATTCCCTTGTGTTCTCTAGTTTCTAGTTTCCTGTTTGTTTTGTTTCTGGACTGATTTCATGGTTATAACCTCCTGTCTGTTTGGATACTGATTTTTGGATTACCCATTAAACACACTGCTCTTGGATCTCTCGTCTCCTGTGATCTATCGTTACATTTTCCTTCTTACACTCGGTACAACAACATTGGATACATTAAACACACTTATCATTCAATGGAACTGTGAGATCAAACATCAGCTGCTCATGTGTCAGTTAGATGAACAGAGCGTGAGCACAATCCTGTGACAGTCACAGATTTTATACAGTGGAGTGCATGAAGGAGAGATCTGAGGCACAAACACTGTTCAAGATCTCCATTAATTCATGCTTGTAGTAATTTAATGTGTATATTTTTTGAAAGCATTGAATCGCTATAGAAATAGCGATTCATTCGATTCTTAGAATTTTAAACTGATTACTGTCCAAAATGGATTTTTCAAGATTGATGCACATGCATCTCCAGGGTTTGTAATCGATGCATCGGTAAAACAAGTGAATCATTACACCCCTAGTTACTGTAAGGCAACTACTGAACACACACACACACATATAACAAAGAATAACAATAAAATCAGTGGCTCATGACACCAGAAGACAGAAGAACACAAAACACTGAAAAGTGTTGGAGAAACACGAGCTTAATAATAAAAAAAAATTATTTATTGAGTGTGATCATTTGATTTGAATGCTAATTTTGATAGCAATAATAAAAATAACGTATTTGACTCTACATTAAAAACTAAATGAATTATTTCAATCAACAAAAAAAAAAGCATAGAAACACATTGCCACTCAGTAGGACTCACACACACACACCGATCTTTCTGTCTATTTGAGAATTTGATATACACATTTATTTTGATTCATGTTATTTCACTGAAGTTCAGCTGCAGTATTAATGTCTTGAAGAGAAAAGAATAGACTCTGTAACATTTCACTGTTACTGATTTATCACGCAGCTCAAAGCATTATGACTAAAATATCACGTCTAATCTGATTCATCAACACATCAGTTTCACTGATGATCCTTTATAAACACCAAACCCAGGATAGAGCGGCTGAGTGAATGTGGTCTGGACTGTGTGGATGAGACTCATTGTGTCAGAGACGCTGTAGAAGGACAGAGTTCCTGCACTGTGATCCACAAACACTCCTATTTTACTGCTGATGGGCTGTATAGGGAGATCAGTCACTATGTTATTGTGTGTGAATGAGTAACTTGAAGGTAAGCAGTCCAAATTCCAGGACTGATCATTACATCCAAACAAACATTCATTACTCTTACCCTTCCTGCTGATGCTTTTATATATCACTGATATATACACACCATTATTCCCACTCCACTCAGTCTCCCAGTAACAGCGTCCACACACACTCTCTCTACACAACACCTGATACCAATAATCAAATCTGTCTGGATGATCAGGATACGGCTGGACTGTGTTAGTGACAGTAATCACTCTGTTGTTCTTAGACAGATGGAAGCGTCTATATGCTGTGTTCGGATCGAGAGTGAACTGATGGGAATCTGATGGAGATAAAAACACATCAGAATCAGGAATTATGAATATGTTTGATCTTTTCATGTAGTTGAACACTTCATGTTCTCAGTATAGATTACCAGATATTCTGTGCAAATCATAATTTACATCAATTATAAAACTCTTCTTTCTCATTTTACAGGAATAACATGAACACACTCAGTGAGTTTTTCTGATTGTTTTCTTACTGACTTACATTGTAGGAAGTCGTTCCTGGTTCTGGGAACAATGTTGGTGAATGTGACTGTGGAAATCAAAAGACATGAACAGTGTGATTCTCATGATCCATCATCCATTCCTAAGACATTTCTAATATGATGTTCTCCGTGATATGAGATGATGATGGGTTCATTTCTCAGAGCAGATGAATCTCCAGGGGTCTAATTTATAAACTGCGAACGCACAAAATGGGCATAGAAACATGCGTATGCAATTTTCCACGCACATATCGTGATTTATAAAAATAAACTTGGAGTAAATAAGGACACACCGTACAGACATTTTAAACCATGCGTACGACCTCTTTTTCATGGAGGGAGAAAATTATTGAAGTAAACAACGAATTTAAACTCTGTTTTCATGTCCTTAAAACACATTTATATTAAATATTCCACTCGCATTAAAGAAGATTAACACTCTCTAAAATTACATAATTTCATCAACAATAAACATAATTTTCTTGTGACATGTTATTTTTTTAATGACAGCTAGGAGTGCTATAGGTGCACAATAATTAATCTTTAAACTAAACTACAGATCACATGTTATGAGAAATATATTAGCGAGAACAATGATCGATGATGCACACTTACTGTGATATTATGGTGGAGACTGATGGACGGAAGTGTTAATGTCGTTTAAAGTCATCTCTACAACATTATGAAAAATTATTAGCAAAACTGCATACATTTAATTTGAAATAATTTAAATTATATTTGGCCAGTGTTAAAGAATGAGGTAATCTAAAATATCTGAGAACTATTTGAAACCATTTTGTTTATATGGATATTTCATATATTTATTCTAAAACTAGGCCCTGTACCATATTTGGTAATTTTGGGGAGGAGATGAGGTGGAGATGCACGTACACACAATCTTCCCCTGAATAGAATTCATAAAAAGATTTTTGCGCAGGTTCTGGCATGCGCATGGTTTTATAAATATGAAAACTTTTGGGTGTATGCAAAATCTAGCTTTTGTGCCTACGTAAAAATTTTATAAATGAGACCCCAGGACTTTACCTCTGTCTGAGATCTTCTTGAGCTCCTCTTTGCAGAAATCCTCCAGTTTGTCTCTCAGCTGACAGACAGATTCTCTCAGACCATCAGAAGAGACAAAAGAACTGAAGGGATCTTCATTTAGGTCTGTAGATTCAGGAAGTGCTGAGAGAGACTGGAAACTCTACAGAAAACAGAAATCAAACTCATCAGCTCCACACTTTACCCAATAACCTGCAAGAACATCAGATTTCTCTTCAGGAACTCAAGCTGCATCAGAGAGCACTTTGGGAATGCCTTTAGTGTGACCGGCTCTGAATCATGCGTGTAATCAGACCAATGGATGGGCGAGACTTTATAGGTGGGTGAAGTCAGAGACCAGGAAGCTTAAAAGCATGTGCGGCCAAGCTGGCACTTAGCCTTCTGTCTTTCAGCAAGCACTCTGTGTGAGTCTGTACCATATTCGTTTGTGAGTCTTATTTATTGTTGTTTGTCCCTCTCAACATGTCAAAAGCACCTCAAAAGACCAAGCAAAAGCTTAAGGTTGAGGGCAGGTAGAGTTTTAAGACGTTTGTTCCTCCCTGCGTTACATTACAGATGGGGATACACACAGTTTGTGTGTTGTCTGCCTCGGAGCAGAGCAGAGAGGCTCTTGAGAGTCTCCCGGCTCGCCATCGGATGCGATGGTGGCTGCAGAGAGACATTTGTGGCTGACCCTTTCAGAAATTATGGATAAATATATGGTCTGCCTCATGGATGCCTCACTTGTGTCCTCAGGCTAGTTCGGCTCACAAACAGGCGGCAGCATTCCAGCGGTTCCTCCATAGTCACTCTCTAGTTCGGGAGGCTGCTGGGCAGGGGCAGCTTCTGCAAGTACCAGTTTCTTATACAGGGAGACACAAAATCAGTGCCTTACATACTTCCCTGTCTCGGGACCACCGTCTAAGTAGCACTCTGGGTCTGTGGCCTCCAAGCCTAAGCTGGATCTGCGGACCATCCTTAAGGCTAAGAGGTTGTCGGCCAAAAAGTCCTGACACCTTTGGCCCAGGGCTTATGAGGGCAGTCCCCTCCAGTACTCAGTAATCAAGTTAGTTTGCCTCCATCTGCACTCTGCCCTGGCTTCCTACTCTGCTGGATCTATCCTGGATCCTTGCTCCACTGGCTCTGCCTCAGTCTCCAGGTCCTTAACCAGCACAGGGAACTGGCCCTCCATACCTCGTCCAATCCACCTCCACTCTGCCTTCCTCCCAGACTTCTGTGACCCTTTGGGGAGCATCTGGAAGCTTTTTTTTATGGGGGAGGGGGGTGCTTTGTCGCAATCTTCGGCTGGATTGATCATGAGCTCCTCCAGGGGGCACTCCATCCCTTACCTTCACCTTTGTACACTGGAATCCATTTCCCAGAAACCCCAGCCTAGGAACTGATTATGGACACAACTGTTTCCCATTAGGATGACTATTTAAAGGGGTCATATGATGTGATTTAATTTTTTCCTTTATCTTTGGAGTGTTACAAGCTCTTGGTGCATAATGAAGATCTGTAAAGTTGCAAAGACTAAAGTCTCAAATCCAAATAGATATTCTTTATCAAAGTCAAGACTCTGCCATGCCCCCCGAAATGCCTTGAATAAACACACCCCCACATATCTACATCACAATGTGGAAATATCTGTGAAATGCTGCCCAAATGTTCACACAAAGAAAGAAGGCAGGGTTTCAATAACCGCAGTTAGTGTTGAAGCAGCCATATCAGGGAGATGCTGTGTATGTCTAGGCAAAAGCAAAAGCACTTCATTTGGCCTTTCAAAGATAGATTCATTTAGGAATCATTAAGATTACTTTTTATGGACAACCGTTTCATGAACCTTGGAGAGGATGTACTTCTGACTTTGCTATGAAATCTGCCACTTCTGGATCAGCTACTGTAAGTACGTTAATAGTTTAAGTATTTTCTATTGATTGTTCAAATCCAGAGTTTTGCATGTTGCATGTGTGTGTGTGTGTGTGTGTGTGAGAGAGAGAGACAGAGAGAGAGAGAGAGAGAGAGAGAGAGACGGTCACACATGTGTATGTCAGGCAACTCTGTTCCGCTTTCAGGCATGAACTGATGGTAATACTAAGGACATTATTAACTGTCTTTACATTTATTTTAAAAGAAGAAGCTCGCGATTATGGAAAGGGTCGTTATTTCCAATGAGTGCTTGTGGTGATCGGCCAATCATGATGCACTGGGTCAGTTGGCCAATCAGGACAGACTGTGCTTATTGGAACGATGGACTTTGTAGAAACGATGCGTTTGAGAGAGGTGGGGCATAGAGGACCTACAATAATGTACAGTATTTGAAAAATAATGTTTTTTGAACATTAAAGTATGTCAACATTCTGTTACACCATTTAAACAAAATAATGATCTTTTAAAAAGCATCCTATGACCCCTTTAAGTTGTACTCTCACACTCACACATTGCTGAGTCTTGTTTAGCTGTTAAGAGACATTTCTAAGCATTTCCTTGTTTCCTTGCCTTTGTGTTTTTGTTGTTGGGTTCCTTCTTTTTGTGATTGTTTGCTGCCTGCTCTGACCAGTGCCTGTTATTTGGATTACTCTTTTGTCTTGCCCTAGGTTGTTTGCTGTTGTTTTACCATGCCTGTTTCAACTACGCTCTTTAATAAAGCTTGCACTTGGATCCCCTATTAGAGGTCTGCTAACTAACCCGAGTCCGAAGAGTCCCAAAATACTTTCAAGCTTTGGGTTGGGTTCAGGGTTAATGTTTAATGAATTGCTTCGGGCTTGGGTCGGACTTGGGTTTATAGCTAAACTAAAACTATGTGCAATAGGCTACGCTGCCTACATAGACAATGACAACACAACACAGAAAATTTTATTAGTAAAATAGCTTCAACAGGCTACTGGCTCACAATGTTATATTTATGTGCAATTAGGGGGTAAAATTACTTTTTTTGAAGTAACTAAGCATTGCTTGTAGAGAGAGATGTGTAAATATAACAATATCAGGTTCTCACACAGGCAACTTTCAGCCCCCCCCCCCCCCTAGCTAATTTAAATAAATGATATAATTAATTAATTAATTAAAATAAATGCGATCTTACTGCACTGCATCTCTGTCTGATTTAAAGCAGGCCGAATGCTAAAGAGCCATAACTGATGAAAACAAAAAACGTAAATTGCACGATAGAAGAAGGCTAATCATCTTGTCATATACAACCATTCAAAAACTCGGCAGAATTTATGTGACCGCTGCACCTGGTGTTCATAAACTTTCATAACTGGTTAAGTGTTTTTTTCTTTTGCCCTGTGAACTAGCAGAGTCTTAATGATTCTGTTCCTTTACATGTATTTGTTTACTGACCATTGCATGCAATCCTGAATTACAGCATTTTTTAAACAGGGCTATTCGTTGTGAAAAAAAAATTATGGGTTCGGCCTCTAAATTTAACCGTGTCACTTGGGTCGGGTCGAGTAAGACAAATATGGGTATTGGCCAGGTTCGGGATTCAGTTTAAGGCACATGCAGACCTCTATCCCCTATTCTGTTGTAACACCGCCCATAACAATATCAATCACCACGGAATATAGTTTCAGCTAAAAACAAATAATTTTGACACCTTAAATTTTTGTCTGAAATCCTTGTTGGACTGATTGCTAATATACAGTTTTGAAGATATATACTTTGAAAATCACCAGATCCATTTTTATTTATTTTTTTTAATTGAAAGGTAAGTGAAGCTTTGAACTGTTGGAAGTGCTTGTGATTGTTGACAGTTAAATATTTCTTCCAGAAGAAAGACCTCGGATAAATTATTCCTAAGAGATTTTCATAGCTGAAAGCCATTTGTAAGTGGCGTCTCTTTCAAATGAAGATGATCAGATGAGAGTCTGAATGATGAATATATAACAAGACACTCATGAAATGTTTCTCTGTGAGTCTCTGTCACAGCGGGATCTGCTCAAGTCCACTATGATCCTGTTCTTCTAGATCTGTGTTACCTGCAGGAACTGGATTTGATGTGTGTGTGAAAGCTGCTCCAGCTCAGCGTCTCTTCTCCTCAGATCATTGATCTCCTGCTCCATCTGCTTCAGTCGTCCTTCAGCTCGACTCACTGCAGTCTTTTCCTTATCTCTGATATCAGGAATGAGGTGCTGTACCAGCTCAGAGCAGCGTCTCTCATTGGAGCAGATGAGCTCAGTAAAGATCCTCTCACGGTCCTCCACTGCTGTCTGTGCAGAGCGCTGTTAGGACACACAGTGATTCAGCTTCAGTGAAACTGAACTGAGACTGAGACAAGCTTATCTCCTTCTCCAAACTCACCTTATGAGACTCCAGAGTCTCTCTCAGCTGCTGAAGATCTTTCTCTCTCTGCTGGAACTTCTTCTGTGTCTCCTTCAGCTGCTTCTGCATGATAAACGGATATAGTAAATCTTGCATAAAACTGCTGGCACTAAATCATTATGTGAACAGAAAAATCCAGTAAAAGTGAAACTGATAACCAATGGCTGTAGGTTCAAACTCCAGAAGTTATAATCAATCATCATCATCATACATGAATGAAAATTAACATTAAAGCTTTAAACATTAAAGTTTTACACTACAAGTGTAAGTGCTAGTATTAAATACCTGTTTCTCTGTCCTCTGTGCTACAGCTGATACAGTTTTGTGTTTTTTATGCTCATATTTTGTACACAGCTCACAAATGCATTGTTGGTCAGTAATACAGTACATTTCCAGATGTTTCTCATGTTTCTGGCAGATCATCTCCTGCAGTCGTCCAGTGGTTTCAATCACTTTGTGTGGCTTACGTGAATAAAATTCCTCATGACGGTCAAAATGAGTTTGACAGTAAGATTCCTGACACATCAGACAGGACTTGACGGCTTTGTATTTTCTTCCAGTACAGACGTCACACTGAACATCTCCAGCTCCAGCGTCACAGTCAGCAGGACGTTTCCACTTGTTCAGTTTCTCCACCAGTTCAGCCAGCAGAGTGTTTCTAGCTAAAGCAGGTCTTGGACTGAAGGTCTCTCTGCACTGAGGACAGCTGTAGACTCTCATCTGATCTTCCTGATCCCAGCGGTCTGTAATACAGCTCTTACAGTAACTGTGTCCACACTGGATGGTCACTGGATCCTTCAGGAGATCCAGACACACTGTACATGAGAGCTCCTCCTGAGAAAATTTGGCCATTTCACGGCATGAATACAGAGACACAGAACACACAACTGCTCAATTACACTTTCACTTCCTTTTCCCCCTTGAGTCATGTGTTGTTTCTAAGTAGTTTAATATATGTCTAAAAAAATACCCTAACTCCCCCATCAAATAAAAAAAAAATCCCACCTATAAGAGCCACCTAAAGTGGGAATTCTCCCCAATTTTCCAAAATGAAATTGAGGCCAACATGTCTGCCACTTTTGTTCTGACTGAGGGAAAAAAAGCATTACAATAAATCACGCTGCCAATGGTGATTAAATCTAACGATTGCTTAGTTCATATTTATAAAGGACTTAAACCTATTCAAAATATGGAGACAGTTACATCCTAAGTTTTTTTTAGTACTCTTGCTTTTCTAGAACACTCCAGTCTTATTCCAGAATTTATAATTTTCTAATTTCACCAATAATTGTCATATATTAGGCTGATTGCCTTTATGATACAATAGTAATTTCAGATCACGCCTCCATATTATTTACTATTTATTAATATTAAATATTCCCCTTTGCCCTCCACCCTCCTTTTTACGTCACTTCAGAAACTATACACTGATTTTATCTGGAATAATAAATGAGCTCGAGTTTGACTGTCACTTTTATACTCACCATACAATAGGGGTGGTCTCCAATTTCCTAATCTACAGTGGTATTATTGGGCAGGGCACTTGAGGTCTACTTTATACTGTTTTTTCCTGAACCCCGTCCATCTTGGTTGGACATTGAATCTTTCTTTATAAAGTCAAAACTACCCTTTAATCTTTATCTTTATTTGACAGATTTCAAAATTCTCAGAAAAAACAAAGATGTTGTATCTCTTAATCCTAATCTCATTAATACTATTAAAGTCTGGTGTGATGTGCATAATTATTTAGGTCAGACAAATACTTTATCATGTTTTACCCCAATATGGGGCATTGAGAGCTTTAAACCTGTTAGATCAGACTATGGATTTAATCTATGGTATGATAAAAAATCTAAAATTTGAGGATTTTTATATAGGAAACAATTTAATGTCATTTATATAGGAAGCAATTTAATGTCAACCCCCCCCCCCACCCACCAAAAAAAATAAAAAATAAAAAAATAAAATAAAATAAAAATTCTTTACATTTCTTCAATTTAGGAGCTATGTTTCTTCTCACCAAGGTGCAAATCTTACAAAACCTCCTCTTGAAATTTTACTATCAAAGTCATCCCAATCTTAAGGCTTAATATCGATGTTCAATAAATTATTTGAGTCATACTCCAAAGAATCCAAACTGATCTCCTGGAGAAAAGATTTAAAAATGAACACTTCCTTAAATTAATAAAAGTGAAAAGTCAAAGTAGTGACATTCGCCAAGTATGGTTACTCAGACTCGGAATTGGTGCTCTGCATTAACCCATCCAAGTGCACACACACAGCAGTGAGAAGTGAACACACCCCCAAGCAGTGGGTGGCTATATCCAGCAGCCGGGGGTTCAGTGCCTTGCTCAAGGGCACTTCAGCCATGAGTATTGAGGGTGGAATAGAGTGCTGTTCATTCACTCCCTCTCACCTACAACTCCTGCCAAGACTCAAACCTGCGACCTTTGGGTTACAAGTCCAAGTCTCTAACATTAGGCCACAGCTGCCCCACTGGATTATGAGAACTTACTTTACTCCAATTAGGTTAAACTAAATTTGTCAGAATGCTCCAGACTCATGCATTAAATGCACATTTGTCACGATCCGGTCTTTGAACTGCCGTTAATTCACCACACAGACTTTCACACTACACAGTACACCCTGGACTACATTTCCAATGATCCATTGCACCAATCACAAGTTCACCTGATAAAAATCACACCATGCACCTGAGAAAAATCTCACACACAGCACAATCATCAGACATGCTTTATAAGCATTGGACTTTTGTTTTGCGCTTATCACTCTCCTAGTTTCATTGGATTCCCACTCTTGTCTACCCCTCTGGATACTAGACCAAGATGGCGGAGTGTACACATCGCAAGGCTCAGCGTCTCTCTAGTTTTTGCAATTTTGCAGTATTATTTGCTTCTCAGGCTGCCTGTGGCTCTCACATGGACATCAACATCTATACCTCCTCTGTACTGAATTACATCACCATTGACAGTGTTACAAAAGAAAAACAGATAACAACATACCCTAATCAGAAGCCATGGATGAACAAGGAGGTGCGACTTCTGCTGAAAGCCCACAACACTGCCTTCAGGTCAGATGACGCACAGGCTTACAGTAAATCCAGGGCTATGAAAATGAGCATCAAAAAGGCCAAGTACTGCTACAAGCTGAAGGTAGCTTTTCCAACTCTTACCCTCGATGCATGTGGCAGGACATCCAGATCATCAGTGACTACAAGTCAAGCAACTCCACTCCAACGGTCACTGACATCTCCTTCCTTAACGAGCTAAATGACTTCTATGCTCGCTTCAACAGCGACTGCAAGGAGACGGCCACCAAAATCACACACTCAACAAACCACCAACCTCTCAAACTCACCTCCACAGATGTCCATAGTGCATTGAGCCGGATCAACGCACGCAAGGCTGCTGGACCGGATGGCATTTCTGTACAAGTGCCTAGGGCATGTGCAGAACATCTTGCAGGGGTCTTCACAGACATTTTCAACCTTTCCCTCACCCTAGCAACTGTGCCAACATGTTTTAACATCCACATCCATTGTGCCAGTACTGAAACACTCCTCCCCAATGTGCCTGAATGACTATCACCCCGTAGCACTCACACCCATCATTATGAAGTGTTTTGAGCAACTGGTCTTAGCACACCTCAAAGACTGCCTCCTACTCACACTGGACCCACATCAATTTGCCTACCGTAAAAATAGGAGCACAGGGGATGCAGTTTGCACAGTGCTGCTCTTCTGCACTCATACACTTGGACAATAACAACACGTATGTTAGGATGTTGTTTGTTGACTTCAGTTCAGCATTTAACACCGTCATTCCCTCCAAGATGACCACAAAATTTGGAGACTTGGACATTAACACCTCCCTCTGCAACTGGATTATGGACTTTCTGACAAACAGGCCTCAGCATGTTAGGTCAGGCCACACCTGCTCCACCACCATCACACTTAACACCGGCGTACCACAGGGCTGTGTGCTGAGCCCATTCCTTTACTCTTTACTTATGGATCCAACTCAATCATAAAGTTTGCAAATGACACCACTGTGATTGGCCCCATCAGTAACAACGATGAGACTGCCTACATGGAAGAGGTACAGCACCTGGCCACATGGTGCGCTGACAATAACCTGCTCCTTAACACCAGTAAGGCAAAGGAGCTCATCGTGGACTTCAGGAAGAAGAAAGGAAGCACGCATGACCCCATCCAAATTAACAAGATGGTTGTTGAACGTGTCTCCAGCTTCAAGTTTCTGGGAACCACCATCTCGGACAACCTGTCCTGGACCACAAACACCTAAAGCCTGGTCAAGAAGGCTCACCAGCGCCTCTTCTTCCTCAGGACACTGAAGAAGAACCAGCATAGTGGTGAACTTTTACCAGTGTACGATCGAGAGCATCCTGACCAGTTGTATCACAGTCTGGTATGGGAACTGCTCAGTGACTGACCGCAAGGCACTGCAGAGGGGATTCTTTAAAATCTGTAAATTATGTCCATAATACTTATCTGTATAGTTATTGTACATATTGTAGACCCTGTATATTCTGTACTTACTGCTTATTGCACTTCTGTTTAGATGCTAACTGCATTTCGTTGCCTTGTACCTTACATGTGCAGTAACAATAAAGGTGAATCTAATCTAATCTAATCTAATATTGTTCGCTCATTGAAGACCCATGCTTGTTACCTGATTGCCATTGTTTGACCACGTCTCTTAATAAAGCCTTGCATATGGATCCGCACTTCTCACGTCTCGTGAGCTCCATAAAAATTCAATTCAAGTTTATATGTATAGCGCTATTCCAATACAAATAATTGCAAAGCAACTTCACAGAAAATTGTCTACAATATTTAGTAGCAGCTTACAGGTGTTGACTGTAAGTTTATGTGCATATGACAGGAACTTAAAATAATAATAACAAAACCAACATCTGATAAAGACACACTTTTGCACTACATAGTCCTAAGGTGCAGGAGTTTTGGAAAGAGGTAGTTTTACAAATTTTTCAAATGGTATCTGTTAATTTTCCAATGAATCCAGACATTTTTATTTGAGAATTTTTTTTCCTTATAATATTGTACACTGTACTAGCACTCATAAACTTTTTGACGTGTATACTTCAAGCAAAGTGTGTAATAGCTATCTATTGGAAAAAAGTGGAAAGGCCATCTGATGTACAGTGGATCGATAATATGTCTTTTTGTTTGTCAATGGAAAAGATTATAAATATAATTTAAAAGATAAATTGTCCTTTATTTGAGAATATTTGGAAATCCTTTATCTCAAACTCAGTAGTAATATAATGATTGAGGTTTAAAGAGATAAAATATCTTGATTCTCAACGTGTTTCCACCCACATTTTATTACTACCAAACCATTAGTCATTTAACCATTTACTGTTTTTCCTAAATTACCCCTTTTTATATTATGATTTGCTTCTTGTGAGTTTTTTCAACTCTTATTAGTCTGTAACTATCTGAACTAACCCCCTTTTTTATTTTTATTTTTTTAATAAAAAATTATTTATTTTATATATTACATCTATTAGTTGTTTTTCCTTTTATTGTTATTTAAGTTATTGTTATCATGTAAAATAGATCTAACTATTTTATTGTATAATATTGTTGTAATATACTGGCATAATTTGTTACATCTCAATAAACAAATAGTTGAAAAATACATTTTCTCTGATTATATACAAGTAAGGCAACTACTGAACACACACACATAAAAAAGCATGGCAATAAAATCAGTTGCTCATGACATCGGAAGACAGAAGAACACAAAAACACTGAAAAATGTTGAAACATGAGCTGAATAATTAAATTATTTATTGACTGTGATCATCTGAATTGAAAGCTAATGATAGCAATAATAAAGCAAAAAAAAAAATAACTGATGTGACTCTACATTAAAAACTAAATGACTGATTTCAATCAACACATAAAGAGGAAGAGAAAGGCATAGAGAAACATTGTCACTCACCAGGACTCACACACTGATCTTACTGTCTATTTGAGGATTTAATACACACATTTATTCTGATTCATGTTATTTCAGTGATAAAAGTTCAGCTGCTGTATTAATGTCTTGAAGAGAAAAGAAGAGACTCTATAACATCTACTGTTACTGATTTATCATGCAGCTCGAAGCATTATGGGTAGAATCTCTCATCAATTTATTCTGATTCATCAACACAGTTTCACTGATGATCCAGAGCAAACACCAAACCCAGGATAGAGCGGCTGAGTGAATGTTGTCTGGACTGTGTGGATGAGGCTCATTGTGTCAGAGATGCTGTAGAAGGACAGAGTTCCTGCTCTGTGATCCACAAACACTCCTATTCTACTGCTGATGGACTCTACAGGGAGATCAGTCCATGTGTTATTGTGTTTGAAATAGTAATTGGAGGGAGTGCTGTACAAACTCCAGGACTGATCATTAGATCCAAACAAACCTTTATTACCCAATTCCTTCCTGCTGATGCTCTTATATGACACTGATGTAAATACACGTCCACTCCACTCGAGCTCCCAGTAACAGCGTCCATATACACACTCATTACACAACACCTGAGAATGACTATCAAATCTGTCTGGATGATCAGGATACGGGTGGACGGTTCTACTGACAGCAATCACTTTGTTCCTCCCAGAGAGACGGAGGTTTTTATTCACTGTGTTCAAATCCAGAGTGAACTGACGGGAATCTGATGGAGATAAAACACATCAGAATCAGGAATTAAGAATCGGTTTGACCTTTTAATGTAGCTGAACTCTTCATGTTCAGTGTATCATCAGTGTCTCAGTAGAGATGACCACAGATATCAGTGTAAATCATCATTTACATCATCAGTTATAAAACTCTTCTTTCACCTTATACAAGAAGAACATGAACACACTCAGTGAGGTTTTCTGCTTGTTTTCTGACTTACATTGTAGGAAGTCGTTCCTGGTTCTGGGAACAATGTTGGTGATTGTGACTGGAAATCAACAGACATGTACAGTGTGATTCTCAAGTCAAGAGTAAAACATCAGAAAATAATCAGAAAATAATCAGACATTTCTAATATGATGTTCTCCATGGTATGAGATGATGATGGATTGGCTTCTGAGAGCAGATGAATCTCCAGGACTTTACCTCTGTCTGAGATCTTCTTGAGCTGCTCTTTGCAGAAATTCTCCAGTTTGTCTCTCAGCTGATGGACAGATTCTCTCAGACCATCAGAAGAGACGAGAGAACTGAAGGGATCTTCATTTACGTCTGTAGATTCAGGAGGTGCTGAGAGAGACTGGAAACTCTACAGAAAACAGAAATCAAACTCATGAGCTCCACACTTCACCCAATAACCTGCAGGAACATCATCAGCAGTCACATTAGAGCTACAGATTCTAGTATTTGCAGCTTACACTATATGTGAACTTTCTAGAAAATAGTTTGGATGAAAAAAACATCTGCAAAGAACATAAATGTCCATCTAACAGTTGCATACATCTAACAGCACATCAATGGAATGGAGTAGATTAGTTAAAAAAAACAGCTCAAAGGTTATGGTTAGATTAACTAATATTTATAATTTCAGAATGTTTAAAAAACTGAAACTTTACAAAAATGAGACTATATATTAGTGATCAGTCTCATTGGGATTCTTATGACAAAAAAATGCAAGGTGCCACAAAATAATGCAGTGTTTGGTTATGCATAAAATCTGCATTCGTAAAATTGTGAAATCTTGGAATGATTGAACAATGCTTTAGCACATTGAAAACAATCAAAACCTGACCATTTCTTAACGGCATAGGTCACCCAAGAATGAACGTGTTCTTGTTAATTTACTCACCCTCAGGCCATCCAACATGTAGGTGAATTTTTTCTTCAGTAGAGCAGTAAATTGTTTATTTTTTTGCTGAAACCGTGGTCATTGGTGATTCATAAAAAAATAAAGTCAGCGCCTCCCCGTCTTTGAGAATGAAAAGAAAGTACATCAAGGAACACAAACGTACTACCCCATGGCTCCTGATGATATATTGAGGTCTTATGAAGTGAAACAATTGGTCTGTGTAACTGTGACACTGAATCGCGGATCGGGTTTCAGGCTGTATATTCCTCCCTGCCCGCGATACATTACGAGCGGGGAAATACACAGTCTGTGCATGGTCTGCCTGGGTTCGAAGCATGCTGAGTCACTCGTGGGGTTCGCAAATGGATCTGGCAGAGGGAATGGAGACGGGTGAGTCCCTATCTCCTTCCACTTCCGCCAGATCCGACGGCCAATCTCTGGAGTCGGAAGCACGCTCTGCGGTTCCTTCCACCCAGGGAGAGGGATCGACACTCCGACTCTCTTCCTCCGAGGAGGTCAATGTGGAGTCTGTCGATAGGGATTCGCTAGCCCATTCGCCACAGTATGAGGAGCTCTTAGAGGTGGTTACTTGTGCGGTGGCCAAGCTAAACATCAAATGGCCGGCCGAGAAAACAGCAGAACCGCAGCGAAGCAAGCTTGAGGAACGCTTCCTGCGGTCGAGTCAACCAGCCCCAGCCATGGCCTTCCCTTTTTTCCCGATCTGCACGAAGAGATAGCCAGATCGGGGAAACGCCCGTTTTCAGCCCGCCGCTACAGCCCCTCATCAGATTATTATGGCATGGTGGGGATGGGAGAGAAGTGAAAACCCTATTAGGGAAGGAGGGCATCAAGGTGGTCCCTCCTCAAGACAGGGAGTCCGGGTTCTACAGCCGGTATTTCATAGATCCAAAGAAGGATGGGGGGTTGTGTCCGATTATAGATCAGCGGGTCTTAAATTGATCAGTTATGAGACTGAAGTTCAAAATGCTCACGATCACGCATGTTGTCAAAGTCAAAGTCAAAGTCACCTTTATTTATATAGCGCTTTAAACAAAATACATTGCGTCAAAGCAACTGAACAACATTCATTAGGAAAACAGTGTCAATAATGAAAAAATTATAGTTAAAGGCAGTTCATCATTGAATTCAGTTATGTCATCTCTGTTCAATTAAATAGTGTCTGTGCATTTATTTGCAATCAAGTCAACGATATCGCTGTAGATGAAGTGTCCCCAACTAAGCAAGCCAGAGGCGACAGCGGCAAGGAACCGAAACTCCATCGGTGACAGAATGGAGAAAAAAACCTTGGGAGAAACCAGGCTCAGTTGGGGGGCCAGTTCTCCTCTGACCAGACGAAACCAGTAGTTCAATTCCAGGCTGCAGCAAAGTCAGATTGCACAGAAGAATCATCTGTTTCCTGTGGTCTTGTCCTGGTGCTCCTTTGAGACAAGGTCTTTACAGGGGATCTGTATCTGGGGCTCTAGTTGTCCTGGTCTCCGCTGTCTTTAAGGGATGTAGAGGTCCTTTCTAGGTGCTGATCCACCATCTGGTCTGGATACGTACTGGATCCGGGTGACTGCAGTGACCCTCTGATCTGGACACAGACTGGATCTGGTGGCCACGGTGACCTCGGAACAAGAGAGAAACAGACAAATATTAGCGTAGATGCCATTCTTCTAATGATGTAGCAAGTACATAGGGTGTTATGGGAAGTGTTTCCGGTTCTGGTTTACCTAATTAATGCAGCCTAAAAATCCTTTAACGGATTTGGATAATAAAAGCATATTAGTATGTTATGTGTATGCCAGGTTAAAGAGATGGGTCTTTAATCTAGATTTAAACTGCAAGAGTGTGTCTGCCTCCCGAACAATGTTAGGTAGGTTATTCCAGAGTTTAGGCGCCAAATAGGAAAAGGATCTGCCGCCCGCAGTTGATTTTGATATTCTAGGTATTATCAAATTGCAAATTGGACTAGCTGTAGTTTGTTTACTAAGCGTGCAGAACAACCACCCAATAAAGCATTACAATAATCTAACCTTGAGGTCATAAAAGCATGTATTAACATTTCTGCATTTGACATTGAGAGCATAGGCCGTAATTTAGATATATTTTTGAGATGGAAAAATGCAGTTTTACAAATGCTAGAAACGTGGCTTTCTAAGGAAAGATTGCGATCAAATAGCACACCTAGGTTTCTAACTGATGACGAAGAATTGACAGAGCAACCATCAAGTCTTAGACAGTGTTCTAGGTTATTACAAGCGGAGTTTTTAGGTCCTATAATTAACACCTCTGTTTTTTCAGAATTTAGCAGTAAGAAATTACTCGTCATCCAGTTTTTTATATCGACTATGCAATCCATTAGTTTTTCAAATTGGTGTGTTTCACCGGGCTGCGAAGAAATATAGAGTTGAGTATCATCAGCATAACAGTGAAAGCTAACACCATGTTTCCTGATGATATCTCCCAAGGGTAACATATAAAGCGTGAAGAGTAGCGGCCCTAGTACTGAGCCTTGAGGTACTCCATACTGCACTTGTGATCGATAGGATACATCTTCATTCACTGCTACGAACTGATGGCGGTCATATAAGTACGATTTAAACCATGCTAATGCACTTCCATTAATGCCAACAAAGTGTTCAAGTCTATGCAAAAGAAAGTTGTGGTCAATTGTGTCAAACGCAGCACTAAGATCCAATAAAACTAATAGAGAGATACACCCACGATCAGATGATAAGAGCCGATCATTTGTAACTCTAAGGAGAGCAGTCTAAGAACTATGATACGGTCTAAATCCTGACTGGAAATCCTCACATATACCATTTTTCTCTAAGAAGGAATATAATTGTGAGGATACCACCTTTTCTAGTATCTTGGACAGAAAAGGGAGATTCGAGATTGGTCTATAATTAACTAGTTCTTTGGGGTCAAGCTGTGGTTTTTTGATGAGAGGCTTAATAACAGCCAGTTTGAAGGTTTTGGGGACATATCCTAATGACAATGAAGAATTAATAATAGTCAGAAGAGGATCTATGACTTCTGGAAGCACCTCTTTTAGGAGCTTAGATGGTATAGGGTCTAACATACATGTCGATGGTTTAGATGATTTAACAAGTTTATACAATTCTTCCTTGCCTATAGTAGAGAATGAGTGGAACTGTTCCTCAGGGGGTCTATAGTGCACTGTCTGATGTGATACTGTAGCTGACGGCTGAATGGTTGCAATTTTATCTTTAATAGTATCGATTTTAGAAGTAAAGTAGTTCATAAAGTCATTACTGCTGTGATGTTGGGAAATGTCAACACTTATTGAGGCTTTATTTTTCGTTAATTTAGCCACTGTATTGAATAAATACCTGGGGTTATGTTTGTTTTCTTCTAAAAGAGAAGAAAAGTAATCGGATCTAGCAGTTTTTAATGCTTTTCTGTAGGATTTGTTACTTTCCCGCCAAGCAATACGAAATACCTCTAGTTTTGTTTTCCTCCAGCTGCGCTCCATTTTTCGGGCTGCTCTCTTTAGGGTGCGAGTATGCTCATTATACCATGGTGTCAAACTGTTTTCCTTAACCTTCCTTAAGCGTAAAGGAGCAACTGTATTTAAAGTGCTAGAAAATAGAGAGTCCATAGTTTCTGTTACATCATCAAGTTCTGAAGTTTTGGATATGCTAAGGAACTTGGATACATCAGGAAGATAACTTAAAAAGCAGTCTTTTGTGTTAGAAGTGATGGTTCTTCCATACTTGTAACAAGAAGTAGGATTTACAATTTTGGCTATATGAAGTTTGCACAAAACTAAATTATGATCTGAGATATCATCACTTGGCTGAATAATTTCGACACCATCAACATCAATTCCATGTGACAGTATTAAATCTAGAGTATGATTTCGACAATGAGTAGGTCCTGAAACGTGTTGTCTAACACCAATAGAGTTCAGAATGTCTATAAATGCTGATACCAATGCATCTTTTTCATTATCAACATGGATATTAAAATCACCAACTATTAAGACATTATCTGCAGCCAGAACTAACTCGGATGTAAAATCACCAAACTCTTTAATAAAGTCTGTATGGTGCCCTGGTGGCCTGTATACAGTAGCCAGTACAAACATAACAGGGGATTTATCATTAACATTTGTTTCTCTGGATAATTTTATATGAAGCACCATTACTTCAAATGATTTATACTTGAAGCCTGCTCTCTGAGAGATCCTGAAAACGTTGTTATAAATTGAAGCAACACCTCCACCTTTGCCTTTTAGACGCGGCTCATGTTTATAACAGTAATCTTGGGGGGTGGACTCATTTAAAATAATGTAATCATCAGGTTTTAGCCAGGTTTCTGTCAAACAGAGTACATCTATATTATGATCAGTGATCATATTATTTACAAAAAGTGTTTTCGTAGAAAGGGATCTGATATTCAATAAGCCAAGCTTTATCATTTGTTTATCCATATTGCTTCTGTTTTTTATTTGTTGAACCTCAATTAAATTGTTAATCTTAACTTGGTTTGGACGTTTTTTGTTTTTTCTAGTTCGGGGAACAGACACAGTCTCTATAATGTGATATCTAGGTGAAAAAGTCTCTATGTGCTGAGAATTAACTGACCTCTGTGACGGGAGGCGGCTAGCAGACAGTCGGTTTAGCCAGTCTGTCTGCTTCCTGACCTGGGCCCCAGTTAGTCAAGTATAAACACTAAGACTATTTGCCAAATTTCTAGAGAGAAGAGTGGCGCCACCCCAGGAGGGATGAAGACCCTGGACACTATGGTACAGACCTGGCTGAGGCTTCATCTGTACGCCTTTCCCCCTATTGCTCTGCTCCCGGGAGTTCTGGCGAGAGTACGTCGGGGTCTGTCTGTTGTTAGTAGCCCCGTTCTGGCCGGGCTGAGTATGGTTCGCAGATCTGGTCTCCCTCCTCGACGGCTCACCATGGGAGATACCGATCAGGACATACCTACTCTCTCAGACACAGGGCACGATAATTCACCCTCGCCCGGAGTTGTGGAAACTGTGGGTGTGGCCCCTGAGGAGGCACAACTCATAGCATCGGGTCTCTCAACCGAGGTTGTTGAGACCATCCTCCAAGCCAGAGCTCCCTCAACGAGGAAACTGTACACCCTGAGGTGGAACCTCTTCACCTCATGGTGCAGAAACCGCCAGCTAGACCCAGCTAACTGACCAATTGGTACAGTTCTTGATATTCTACAAGCCAGGCTCTCTGCAGGGTTGACCCACTCCACGCTGAAGGTTTACGTGGCGGCCATTGCGGCCTACCATGTCCCTCTCATTGGTCAGTCTTTGGGAAGACACCCCTTAGTTACATGTTTCCTCCGAGGTGCGCTGAGGCTGAGACCTCCAGTACGGTCCCGTATTCCCCCATGGGACTTGGTTGTGGTGTTAGAGGCTCTTTGCAAAACTCCATTCGAGCCGATTCAAGATATTTCAGACAGACATCTGAACTCATTTTTTGGGTGAAACATCCCTTTAAGACCCGATCAAGTAAACACATTTTTGTCTGAAATCCTTGTGGAAGTGATTACTAATATACCATGATCAAATTCATCATCCAGGCAAATAAAAATAAATTTGATCAGCATTGAAGATCACCTGATAAGACTTTAAAAAGTTGAAAAGTTAGTTGAACTTTGAGCTGTTGGGGGCGCAAGTGGTGTTTGACAGCTGGATTTATGTTCCAGAAGAAAGAGCTCAGAGAAATGATTCTTAAGAGATTTCCAAAGCTGAAAGCCATTTTTAAGCGGCGTCTTTTTTAAAAGATGATGATCATAATAACACATAATAACATAACATGGTATAATTATACACTCGCTCAAGTCCACTCTGACCCTGTTCTTCTAGATCTGTGTTACCTGCAGGAACTGGATGTGATCCTGTGTGTGTGAAAGCTGCTCCAGCTCAGCGTCTCTCCTCCTCAGATCATTGATCTCCTGCTCCAGTCGCTCCAGTCGTCCTTCAGCTCGACTAACTGCAGTCTTTTCCTGATCTCTGATCAGTCGTATCAGCTCAGAGCGGCTGCTCTCAATGGAGCAGATGAGCTCAGTAAAGATCCTCTCACTGTCCTCCACTGCTGTCTGTGCAGAGCGCTGTTAGGACACACAGTGATTCAGCTTCAGTGAGTCTGAACTGAGACTGAGAGAAACTTCTCTTCTTCTCCAGACTCACCTTATGAGACTCCAGAGTCTCTCTCAGCTGCTGGAGATCTTTCTCTCTCTGCTCTATTCTCTGCTGGAACGTCTTCTGTGTCTCCTTCAGCTGCTTCTGCAGGACAAATAGATGGTAGTGAATCTTACAGAGAACTACTGGCACTAAATCATCATAAGTGTTTCTGCATCATTAATCTCCGGCTCTATACAGAAAACAAGTCTGAGTATTACACTGAGTATTAACTTGATCGCTAGTTTTAAATACCTGTTTCTCTGTCCTCTGTGCTGCAGCTGATACAGTGTTGTGGTTTTTATGGTCATCCATACACAGTACACATATACATTTCTGATCTGTGCGACAGAAAACCTCAAGAAGCTTCTCATGTTTCTGGCAGATCATCTCCTGCAGTCGTCCAGTGGGCTCAGTCAAATTGTGTCTCTTTCCTTTAAACCAACTCTCGTGTTGTTCAAGGTGATTCTGACAGTAAGAGTTCAGACACATCAGACAGGATTTGACAGCTTTGTATTTTCTTCCGGCACAGACATCACACCGCACATCTCCAGCTCCAGCGTCATAGTCAGCAGGACATTTCCTCTTCTTCAGTTTCTTCACCAGTTCAGCCAGCATGGTGTTTTTAGCTATAGCAGGTCTTGGACAGAAGGTCTCTCTGCACTGAGGACAGCTGTAGACTCTCATCTGACCCTCCTGATCCCAGTAGTCTGTAATACAACTCTTACAGTAACTGTGTCCACACTGGATGGTCACTGGATCCTTCAGGAGATCCAGACACACTGGACAAATGAACTCATCCTGAGAAAAGCTGGCTTCTGCCATTTTACTGCATGAATACAGAGACACAACACAGAACAGCTCAACTACACTTCAGTTTCTCTTTCCTTTAAGTCATGTGATTCTGGTTTCCTGTGTTTATGTTTGTGTTTGAGTGACGTGTAAAACGTGTGTGTCTGTGAGTCTGTACATAATGAAATGTCTACTAGATGTCAGTTTCAGACAAACACTCAAAAAGTACCAGTGACAAAGAAGCAGGACAATAGCCTTGAAAACGTGACCAACCACCATCCACTGTCAAGTAGTGCTGGGTAGATTACTAACAAATTGTAGTTTGTTACTGATCACATATTATATGATAAAAACTGTAGTTAGTGACATAGTTTAAGTCACTCAGTTTATTTATTCTGACTGCTTTTTAGATTATTTTTAGATTGCTTTTTTTTTAAATACAAACTTTTTAACTTAGCATTAAACATACCATATTGATATAAATTATCAACATTATGAAATGCATTAAACATTACATTACATTACTTTGGGCCATCAGTGGGCCCCACCACTGGAGTCTTGATAATTCTTCCTGCACTACATTTCCCATAAGCCCAGGGCCTGGTACTGATAACCCTCTGACACCTGAACCTCATTAACCCAGCTATTTATAGCAGGCCCACGCTTAGGCTCTTTGCAAAGTCTTGAATTTGCCTTGGTGAACATTTCTGAGTGTTTGTTTCTTGTATTTTTGGACAACCTATTGTTATTACCCTGCCTGCCTTTGTTACTGATCTTTTGCTGCTTGCACCTCGGGCTGTTAACCTTATATTGGATTATCGTTGTAGTTTGATTGCCGCCTGCCCTGACCACATGCCTCACTGTTAATGATTCTTTCTGCCCTGCTCCACTGCCTTACCTGTGCACTGGCCACTTCTTCTACGACCACGTTTCTAATAAAGCTTCAAATGGATTCCAGTTATTGTGATGAATCAGTACACATGCAAATGTGTTGTGAAATTATTGAAATATTAACTTTGTATCCGATCATCAGTGAATCTGGACATGGCACATTTAGACTTGGCAACATCAAGTGACTTCTCTATCTGGATAACCGATCGGATCACTGTTTTCTACACAATATTCAAATAAGTCTTACACCATATATGCTCACCTGCTTGTGTGCTCCGTGATGAAAATGTAACATCTGTTTCTATATTTCACTTTCTCCGAGTCTACATACCATAACAGAAGACAGGACCTAAACAGTAACGGCACCATGAGAACAACCAATCCATTTCAGGAGATCAGGGATCGTTTGCAAAAATAAAATTACCTGCTAAAAACATTGTTAGAACAATGCATGGTGATGTTCTTAGAACATTTTTAGAACAAAAAAAATCTAGCTGGGTAATCTATCATTCACTCAGTTTTATGAACTGTTTTATAATCAATATTTAATTTACATAAAATTATGATTACAGGTTTGAAATATTTTTGTCAAGACTTCCAGAACCAACAGTTACTAAAGTTCACTTGATATGATGAAGACACAGTGTTTCAAAGCTACACATCCATGATCTTATGGATTCATTTAGTCCAAAAATGAAAAATGTCTTTTAATGAAACCTCATCAAAAGGTATCCTAAAAGATAACTCACAGGACTGAGTGATATACTCCTCAATAGGTGAACTCCCCGTCGTAATTCGAGTAGCTGGTCGACAGGGTCCATACTTGGCCAAGGTCCTTTAGGAAAGCCGCTGGATCTTTGTGTGTTCAGACCAGGGGCCTCACATTGTGTACGCACAAAACAGGCCACTTCCTACGCAAAAGACGGGATTTATAATTACAAAGTTGATGGGAAAATTTGCGCATCTGCACACAATCTCTGACCCATGCGTACGCACAGTTTTACTACAGTGAGCAAAACAATGAAGTATTTTAAACTCTGTTTTCATTTTGATATAAATAATTAGATTAAAAATGACATTCATTAATGGAGATGAGCACTGAGATCACAAACAGTCAATATGCAGAAGTTAAAGATTATATGAATAGACATATTTGTAGTGGATGTGCTATTTTTTGATTAAACAAAATTGCAGATCTCACGTTATGTGGAAATATTTTTAGTGAGAACAAGGAAATGAAGCATTATCAGCAAAATGGCATAAATGTATTATATTTAAAACTATTAAAATAGCCTACTATTTGGCCAGTGTAAAAGAATGAATCAATTCCTTTCTAAAAAGTTTCTCCGAGAAGTATTTTACACAATTTTGTGTTAATGGATTTTTTTATATATTTATTCTAAAACATAACAAGGATACTGGGTTATTTTTAGAAATGTAAATTGTATGGCAGAAATGGAATTTATAGTCCGTATTTCCCTAATGTCTTGTACCTTTGATGTAGTTAAACGTGGTGTCACATGAATATGGCAATGATATGCAGACAAGGTTATGCATAGTAAAACTACACGTTGCAAGCTCCATACATAGTGATTTCAAGGAGGAGAAGGGGAGGAAATGCATGTACGCACAATCTTTCTCCGACTGGCATTTATAAAAGGATTTTTGCGCAGGTTCTGGTGTGCGAATGGTTTTATAAATCTGAAAACTTTTGTGGATACGCAGAATCTAGCTTTTGTGTGTATGTACACTTTTAGGACAAATTCTAGGTAAAGATTCATAAATGAAGCACTGTCACGGAGACGAACCCCATGATTCCCTCTGCTGGCCAGCAGAGGGCACCCTCACCTGAATACTGACACACACGCATCCACCCATTCATTTACACTGACTACACTACCTTTCCCACAAGCCCCGTCCTTGGACTCTGATCACCGTCACAGGTGCAAACCATCAGGACTAGTGAATATAAGCTGGACTATCACATCAGCACAGCATGAGGAACTCGTCAAAGCCATTCAGAGTCTTCATACAGCTCCCGCGGCCACACCAATGCCGGAAGTGTCCGCCATTGCCCACGCTGCAGAGACGCCATCCCATGTTAATCCCCGTCTCGCTTTCCCGGAGAAATTCAACGGTGACGCCCGCAAATGTAAGGGGTTTCTCCTACAATGCTCATTGTTTGTTGAACAGCAGCCCACGCTGTATTCTACTGATACCGGGAAGATCGCCTTTGTTTGTTCTCTGCTGACTGAGAAAGCACTGGAATGGATTACTGCTGTATGGGGCTCCGATGGATCTGCATTCTCTTCCTTTCATGACTTCCTACAACAGTTCAGAGCAGTATTCAATCATCCTAAGGAGGGAAAAGGAGCTGGAGATCGCTTATTGGAATTATCTCAAGGCAGAATGACGGCGGCTGATTATGCCCTACGATTTCGCACACTGGCGGCACAGACCAACTGGGTGAACGACACGTTAAAGGTACTCTTTCGCAAGGGTCTGAATTATGATCTTCAAGCTGAGCTAGCATCCAGAGACGAGGGCAGAGACCTTAATAGCTTCATTGAACTTACCATTTCCATTGACAATCTGCAACGTGCCCGACGATCCAGTTCTCGTCGGACTGACCGCCCAGTTTTCATGCCGTATAATGAACCTACTGAACCCATGCAGATTAATACTTACCATCTGTCTGTTGAGGAGAGAGATCAACGCATCTCTAATCGACTATGCATGTACTGTGACTTACCTGGCCATCAACGTAACAACTGCCCTACTCGTGCATCTACCTGCTCACAACGCTCGGTGAGTACTCCTCTCACTTCCATGTGTGATACACAGTGTGTAAGCATTCCAGTTGAATTATGGATAAACGATAAACAAATCATTACCTCTGCTTTACTCGATTCTGGGGCTGCTGGCAATTTCATTTCTGAGGAGTTTGCTAAGAAATATGACATTTGACTGATTTCATGCTCTACCTTTCTCTCAGTGGAGACAATAGATGGTCGACCACTGGGTTCTGGATCCATCACTCACCTCAATCGCAAACTATTGATGGCGGCTGGTTTACTTCACAAGGAGAGGATTCAATTCTACATTCTCCCCACATTTCACCCTCCCGTGATTCTTGGACTACCCTGGTTACGTCTTTATAATCCACAGATTTCCTGGAGAGAGGGCCAAATTGTGAGATGGAGCAATCATTGTCAACAGAACTGTCTTTCTCTGGTCAAACCCATTCCTGTCTGTTCCGTGTCACTCTCTCCAGCACGAGAGTCCATTCTCGACCTTCCAGAGGAATATGCTGATCTTATAGAGGCTTTCAGTAAGGAGCAAGCCAACACCTTACCTCCCCACCGTAAATATGACTGTGCAATCGATCTTCTGCCAGGGCATTCTCCTCCAAAGGGTCGCATCTTCCCATTGTCTCAACCTGAGTCCGAAGCCATGAAGGATTACATCAATGAAGAGCTCCAGAAAGCTTTCATCAGACCATCCACATCCCCTGCTTCATCCGGGTTCTTTTTCGTGAAGAAGAAGGATGGTGGTCTCTCCGCCCTCGCATTGATTATCGTGTACTAAACAAAATAACTGTTAAATTCAGATACCCACTTCCGCTGGTTCCTCCAGCCCTTGAACAGCTCCGCACTGCCCAGTACTACAACAAGCTGGATCTGAGGTGTGCATACAATCTCATTCGCATTAGAGAGGGAGATGAATGGAAGACAGCCTTCTCCACAACCACTGGACACTACGAATATCTTGTGATGCCGTTCGGACTGGTCAATAGTCCATCTGTGTTTCAATCATTCATTAACAAGGTCTTCAGAGACATGCTGAACAAATCTGTGATCGTGTATATTGATGACATACTGATCTATTCCAACACACTTCCAGAACATGTACAACACGTCTGATCAGTTCTTCAACGCCTCATCAAGTACCAGTTATACGCCAAGGCCGAGAAATGCGAATTCCACACGACTTCAACCACATTCTTGGGGTACATAATCAGTCCCGGAGGGGTGGCCATGGACGAAAGGAAGGTCAACGCCGTTCTTAACTGGCCTGAGCCCGCAACACTCAAGGAATTACAGCGATTTCTAGGATTCGCTAACTTCTACAGAAGATTCATCCGAAACTTCAGTACGGTTGTCGCCCCACTTACTTCAATGGTCAAGAGAGGAACTCACCGACTACAATGGTCCGAACCCACTCACATTGCATTTCAAACCCTGAAGCAACGATTCAGCAACGCGCCCATCCTCTGCCACCCTGACCCCTCATTACCTTTCGTTGTCGAGGTTGACGCATCAAACACAGGTATCGGGGCTATCCTGTCCCAACGTCCAGACCCTGCCGCGAAGCTTCATCCCTGTGCCTTTTATTCAAGGAAGCTCAATTCAGCGGAACGCAATTACAGTGTCGGGGACCGGGAACTCCTTGCCATGAAGGCAGCCTTCGAGGTGTGGAGGCACTGGCTAGAGGGATCCACTCACCCGTTTACAGTTCTGACAGATCACAAGAACCTGGAATACTTACGCACCGCCAAACGCCTTAACCCTCGCCAAGCTAGATGGTCCTTGTTCTTCACCCGATTCGACTTCGCTGTAACTTATCGACCCGGCTCCAAGAACACCAAGGTGGATGCGCTCTCACGTCAGTTCACATTTCAATAGATCCAGAACCCATTCTACCTTTTCATGTAGTAGTTGCCCCCATTCAATGGGACATCATGACTCTGCTTCAACAATACAGGGAGCAAAACGAAACCCCAGTGGCCTGTCCAGTCGACCGAATCTTCGTCCCTGAACATTTTCGTGATAAAGTCATCAGTCAAGTTCACTGCCATCCATCATCCGGTCACCCAGGTATCACAGCCACCATTGATCAGCTGGAGAACCGCTTCTGGTGGGAAGCACTACACCAGGACACAGCCAACTACATACAGCAGTGCAACAACTGTTCCATAAATAAATCATCCAAGCAATCTCCCGCCGGCCTCCTTCAACCACTTCCCATTCCACAATGACCCTGGTCTAACATTGGCATAGACTTCATTACGGATCTTCCCAATTCACAAGGCCACACTACCATACTTACCATCATTGATCAATTCTCCAAGGCTTGCAGACTCATTCCACTACCCAAACTACCCACAGCTCTCCAGACTGCAGAACATCTTTGCAATTGGGTCTTTCAGTTATATGGCTTACCCGAGGACATTGTGTCAGACCGAGGACCTCAATTCACCTATCAATTATGGTCAGCCTTCTTCAAAGCCCTGAACGTCAATGTCAGCCTCACCTCTGGTTATCATCCCCAGGCCAATGGACAAGTGGAGAGGCTCAACCAAGAATTGAACCGCTTCCTTAGAACCTACTGCAATCAGAATCAGGACGATTGGGCTAGATACTTACTATGGGCAGAATATGCTCAGAACTCCCTTCTCAAACCCTCCACTGGTCTGACTCCCTTTAAATGTGTCCTGGGATTCCAACCACCAATGTTCCCATGGTCAGGGGATCCAACGAACGTGCCGGCCGTGAATGGCGCGCAGTGAGGAGGTTTGGAATCAGGCTCATGTTCACCTTCAACACGCTGTTCGAAGGCAAAAGAAGCAAGCGGACCGCAGAAGGCGCCCAGGTCCCAACTACCAGCCGGGTCAATGGGTGTGGCTATCAACATGGGACCTCCATCTCCGGCTTCCATGCCACAAACTGAGTCCAAGGTACGTGGGTCCATTCCAGATTACCAGACAAATAACCCCAGTTTCCTTCCGGCTAGCACTTCCTAACACATACCGTATTTCTCCTACTTTTCATGTATCCTTGCTCAAGTCCGCTGCTGGTACCAGAGACGAGGGAGAGGGGAGGTCCCGTGAACAGGCCCCTCAACCCATCACCATTGAGGGCGAGGAGGCTTACCAAGTCCAGGAATTACTCGATTCCAGACGTCGGGGAAGAATCCTGCAGTATCTGGTCGACTGGGAGGGGTACGGTCCAGAGGAATGCTCTTGGGTAAATTCTGAGGATATCCTAGATCCCAATCTCATCTATGAATTTCATCGCTTACATCCTGAAAGACCGGCTCCTCGACCCCGTGGTAGACCCCGACGTCGTTTGCCTCCTCGCGCCAGGAGTCGCTCACAGAGGGGGGGGCTCTGTCACGGAGACAAACCCCGTGATTCCCTATGCTGGCCAGCAGAGGGCACCCTCACCTGAATACTGACACACACGCATCCACCCATTCATTTACACTGACTACACTACATTTCCCACAAGCCCCGTCCTTGGATTCTGATCACCGTCACAGGTGCAAACCATCAGGACTAGTGAATATAAGCTGGACTATCACATCAGTTCAACGCGAAGTCTTGATTTGCTGTGTCTGGCATTTCTGAGCGTTATTACCCGGTTTTGTTTTCCTGTTGCTGATCCTGTCTGATATCCTTCAGGTACCTTTGCTGCCTACCTACCGACCCTTGCTTGTTTACTGGATATTGATTCGCTGCTCTCCCTACGTTGTGGATATTGCTGTTACCGATCATTGCCTGTACGACTTCGAGTTTCTGAATAAAGCCTGCAAATGGATCCCATGTCGAGTTCTGGGCCATTACAAGCACCAGGCAATCAAATCAAGTGTGAAAGCATTAATCTTACTGTCTATATGAGGATTTATTACACACATTTATTATGACATGTTATGTCACTGACAGACGTTCAGCTGCAGTATTCATTCAATTCAAGTTTATTGTATAGCTCTTTTCACAATACAAATTATTTCATAGTAGCTCTACAGGAAATTAAGTTTCTATAATATATTCAGTAGTAGCTTGTCAGTAGTGACTACGTCAAATTGATGTACATATGGCAGAAATGTATGGTAAAATTCAGTTAAAGACAAAATCAAACAGACAATGAACATTATTAACAGCAATGATTATATGTTGCAAATTAAACTTATGTCATGTAATCAAACAAATAATTTCATAAAGACAAAAGAAGAGACTCTATAACATCTCATTGTTACTAATTTATCATGCAGCTCAAAGCATTATGGGTAAAATATCACGTCAATCTATTCTGATTCGTCAACAAAGTTTCACTGATGATCCAGAACCAACCAAAAACCCTGGATAGAGTGGCTGAGTGAATGTGGTCTGGACTGTGTGGATGAGGCTCATTGTGTCAGAGATGCTGTAGAAGGACAGAGTTCCTGCACTGTGATCCACAAACACTCCTATTCTACTGCTGATGGACACTACAGGGACAGAAGTCCATATGTTATTGTGTCCAAATGAGTATCTGGGAGAAGTGCAGTCCAAACTCCAGGACTGATTATTATATCCAAACAACCTTTTATTACCCAATCCCTTCCTGCTGATGCTCCTATATGACACTGATATACGAACACCTCCACTCCACTCCAGCTCCCAGTAACAGCGTCCACACACACTCTCTTTACACAACACCTGATTCACATCAAATCTGTCTGGATGGTCAGGATACGGCTGATCTGTGCCATTGACAGTAATCACTCTGTTGTTCTCAGAGAGACGGAGGCGTTTATTCACTGTGTTCGGATCCAGAGTGAGCTGACGGGAATCTGATGGAGATAAAACAGATCAGAATCAGGAATTATGAATCTGTTTATCTTTTCATGTAGCTGAACTCTTCATGTTCAGTGTATCATCAGTGTCACAGTATAGATGACCTGATATAAGTGCAAATCATCATTTACATCATCAATTATAAAACTCTTCTTTCACCTTCTACAGGAAGAACATGAACACACTCAGAGAGTTTTTCTGCTTGTTTTCTTACTGACTTACATTGTAGGAAGTCGTTCCTGGTTCTGGGAACAATGTTGGTGATTGTGACTGTGGAAATCAACAGACATGTACAGTGTGATTCTCATGAACCTGCATCCATTCCTAAGATATTTCTAATACTTTATTCATGATATGAGACGATGATGGACTCATTTCTGAGAGCAGATGAATCTCCAGGGGTCTCATTTATTAAAATTGCGTACACATAAAATGGGCATAATATATGTGTACGTAATTTCCAGGCACATATCGTGATTTATTCAAAATAAAAGTTGGTGATTGAAAGTGATTCCAAAAAAGTTGGGACACTGTAGAAATTGTGAATAAAAACAGAATGCAATGATGTGGAACTTTCAAATTGCAATATTTTATTCAGAATACAACACAGATGACATATCAAATGTTTAAACTGAGAAAATGTATAATTTTATGGGGAAAATAAGTTGATTTTAAATTTCATGTCATCAACACATCTCAAAAAAGTTGGGACAAGGCCATGTTTACCACTGTGTGGCATCCGCTCTTCTTTTTATAACAGTCTGCAAATGTCTGGGGACTGAGGACACAAGTTGCTCAAGTTTAGGAATAGAAATGTTGTCCTATTCTTGTCTAATACAGGCTTCTAGTTGCTCAACTGTCTTAGGTCTTCTTTGTCGCATCTTCCTCTTTATGATGCGCCAAATGTTTTCTATGGGTGAAAGATCTGGACTGCAGGCTGGCCATTTCAGTACCCGGATCCTTCTTCTACGCAGCCATGATGTTGTAATTGATGCAGTATGTGGTCTGGCATTGTCATGTTGGAAAATGCAAGATCTTCCCTGAAAGAGACGACGTATGGATGGGAGCATATGTTGTTCTAGAACTTGGATATACCTTTCAGCATTGATGGTGCCTTTCCAGATGTGTAAGCTGCCCATGCCACACACACTCATGCAACCCAATACCATCAGAGATACAGGCTTCTGAACTGAGCGCTGATAACAACTTGGGTTGTCCTTGTCCTCTTTAGTCATAATGACATGGCATCCCAGTTTTTCAAAAAGAACTTCAAATTTTGATTCGTCTGACCACAGAAAAGTTTTCCGCTTTGCCACAGTCCATTTTAAATGGACTGCAACAGAGAATGGCACGGTGGATTGTGTTCACCGACAATGTTTTGTGGAAGTATTCCTGAGCCCATGTTTTGATTACCATTACAGTATCATTATCATTCCTGTATGTGCAGTGTCTTCTAAGGGCCGAAGATCACGGGCATCCAGTATGGTTTTCCGGCCTTGACCTTTAGGCACAGAGATTGTGCCAGATTTTCTGAATCTTTGAATGATATTATGCACTGTATATGATGATAATATCAAACTCTTTGTAATTTTCCTCTGAGAAACTCCTTTCTGATATTGCTCCATTATTTCACGTTGCAGCATTGGGGGAATTGGTGATCCTCTGCCCATCTTGACGTCTGATAGACACTGCCACTCTGAGAGGCTCTTTTTGTACCCAATCATGTTGCCAATTGACCTAATAAGCTGCAAATTGGTCCTCCAGCTGTTTCTTATATGTACATTTAACTTTTCTGGCCTCTTATTGCTACCTGTCCCAACTTTTTTGGAATGTTTAGCTCTCATGAAATCCAAAATGAGCCAATATTTGGCATGACATTTCAAAATGTCTCATTTTCAACATTTGATTTTCAGACAATACACTGCAGTAAATATGGGCTTATCTATTTCCACTAAAATAGCTAAAATATTTTTATCATATCAGCAAAACTGCACGCATTTAATTTGATTTGAATTGTTTAAAATAATTGAAATTCTGTTTGGTCAGTGTAAAAGAATGAGATCATCTAAAATATATCTGAGAACTACTTAAAAGGTTAGTTCACCCAAATAGCAAAATTATGTCATTAATAACTTACCCTCATGTTGTTCCAAACCCGTAAGACCTCCGTTTATCTTTGGAACACAGTTTAAGATATTTTAGATTTAGTCCAAGAGCTCTCAGTCCCTCCATTGAAACTGTGTGTACGGTATACTGTCCATGTCCAGAAAGGTAATAAAAACATCTTCAAAGTAGTCCATGTGACATTAGAGGGTCAGTTAGAATTTTTTGAAACATCGAAAATACATTTTGGTCCAAAAACAGCAAAAACTACAACTTTATTCAGCATTGTCTTCTCTTCCGTGTCTGTTGTGAGAGAGAGTTCAAAACAAAGCAGTTTGTCATATCCGGTTCGCGAACGAATCATTTGATGTAACCGGATCTTTTTGAACCAGTTCACCAAATGGAACTGAATCGTTTTAAACGGTTTGCGTCTCCAATATGCATTAATCCACAAATGACTTAAGCTGGTTTTTTTTATGAGGCTGACACTCCCTCTGAGTTCAAACAAACAAATATCCCGGAGTAATTCATGTACTCAAACAGTACACTGACTGAACTGCTGTGAAGAGAGAACTGAAGATGAACACCGAGCCGAGCCAGATAATGAACCAAACATTGACTCGTTCACGAGTCAAGAACCGGTTGCATCGGTTTTCGGATCACCAGTACTTTTTTTTTCGGACAGTTCGATTCAATAAACCAGTTGAAGAAAACGGTTCACCGGTTCTTTTGCGCTCGACGTAATGGCGTCATTGGCGATGATTGCCCTTGATTCAAGCCTTCATTTTTCCCGCGCTCATAACATTAGCACAGAATCAGTTCAGAATAAATCACCAAAAGATTCAGTTCGGTTTAGACTCTCTGTGTGTCAGTCTGCTTCAAGCTGAATCACACATGCGCAGTATCATCAGCTCCTCGGTTCTCGAATCGGACACGTCTGACAGAAACGGTTCTTGACTCGAGAAGGAGTCATTATCTGGCTCGGCTCGGTGTTCATCTTCAGTTCTCTCTTCACAGCAGTTCAGTCAGTGTACTGTTTGAGTAAATGAATTACTCAGGGATATTGGTTTGTTTGAACTCAGAGGGAGTGTCATCCACATTAAAAAAGTTCACAGCTTAAGTCATTTGTGGATTAATGCATATTGGAGACGCGAACCATTTCAAACGATTCAGTTCCATTTGGTGAACTGGTTCAAAAAGATCCGGTTACATCAAATGATTCGTTCGCGAACCGGATTTCACAAACTGCTTTGTTTTGAACTCTCTCACAACAGACAAGGAAGAGAAGACAATGCTGAATAAAGTTGTAGTTTTTGCTATTTTTGGAATGTAACGATAAACTCCATGATCATGGGAAGAAGGAGGCGGACAATCAAATCAAACTTTAATGACAATTATATGTCTTAAGACATATCTTTTTATACAGGCTTTTTTATAATATTTTTATTGAGACTTAAATCCACTTTTTATGTATATGCTGTTTGTTTTGTTGTTTGTTTTTTCTTATGCAGTGACCTGTATATTGCTTGTAAGGTGACCTTGGGTGTTCTGAAAGGCGCCATGAAATAAAATGCATTATTATTATTATTATTAAAATAAAGACAAATAAAAACAAATAAAAAGCACAAATAAAAACCAAATACAAAATAAAGCCCAGGCCTGGTCCTCTCTTGTCCTTTACTGACGTCGCTCCAGTTTTATATCCTTCCATCTCCTCCGTGGGACTCGAGACCGGTGGGTCGAGCAGGTGTCGCTCATCTCCAATCACACCACCGGCCTCGCTCCTGTTCCCACGTCCCTCGGCCCCGCCCTACTCGTCACATGGACCAAAATGTATTTTCGATGCTTCAAAAAGTTCTAACTGACCCTCTGATGTCACATGGACTACTTTGATGATGTTTTTCTTACCTTTCTGGACATGGACAGAATACCATTCACAAAGCTTCAATAGAGGGACTGAGAGCTCTCGGACTAAATCTAAAATATCTTAAACTGTGTTCCAAAGATAAACGGAGGTCTTATTGGTTTGGAACAACATGAGGGTGAGTTATTAATGACATAATTTTTCTATTTGGGTGAACTAACCCTTTAAAACCATGTTTTTGTATGGATATTTTTATTCTATTTATTCTATTTTATTCTATTTTATTTATTCTAAACCATAGCAAGGATACTATTTACCTACTGTCTCCGTGTTAAACATGGTGTCACGTGCATGGGAATTCACATGGAAATGATATGCAGATGAGGTTATGCATAGTAAAACTAGGTGTTGTAAGCTCCATATTTGGTGATTTCGGTGGGGAGACGAGGTGGAGATGAACTTACGCACAATCTTCCCCTGACTGGAATTTATAAAGAGTTTTTTGCGCAGGTCCTGACGTACTTTGACGACTTTTGGGTGTACGCAAAATATAGCTTTTGTGCCTACGTGAAATTTAAGGATGAAATCTACGGAGAGTTTTATAAATGAGACCCCAGGACTTTACCTCTGTCTGAGATCTTCTTGATCTCCTCTTTGCAGAAATCCTCCAGTTTGTCTCTCAGCTGATGGACAGATTCTCTCAGGTCATCAGAAGAGACAAGACAACTGAAGGGATCGTCATTTACGTCTGTAGATTCAGGAGGTGCTGAGAGAGACTGGAAACTCTACAGAAAACAGAAATCAAACTCATCAGCTCCACACTTAACCCAATAACCTGCAGGAACATAAGATTTGTGTGTATCTTGTTGACTTGATCTTTAGTAACTCACCTCAATCCAGCACTTTCACTGCATCATCTTCATTCTTCTCATATTCATTATATCACATTAGAGCTACAGATTCTAGTATTTGCCACTTACACTATCTGTGAAACTTCTAGGAAATAGTTTGGATAAAGATCTGCTAAAAACATCAATGTCCATCTAACAGCTCCAGTGGCGGCTCGTCGGGGGAGGCAGGGGAGGCACCGCTTCACCATGATTTTGAGGTTTTTTACTAAAAGCAACCAAAAAGCCATTTTAATGTGGTTAAGCAAATAATAATGATAATAATAATAAATATAGCTGCAAGCAGCAATAACGGGGCCAAGCACTACAGAAGCAAGCTTCAGACGAATGGCAGGAATGAGTAATTAAAACCGTTTTAAGATTATTTTAGGCAAAATGGCTTGAAAACAATAAACACAACAACTAGTAATAGGATTTATTGGCTTATAACGTGTAACCAATAGGTGGCGCTGTTACCAAATTAGTTTGGAATGGTCCGTGTGAGGTGACAATGACACATATAAAGTTTGGTGCAAAAATGTCAAAGCTTTGCTGAGATACAGCCTCAAATGCATGTTGGCATCCTTCCAGCAAATTCGTTGATGCGCTAAATGAGAACCGTTTCGTAAATCGACACGAAATCCATATCTTTTAGGTGGCTCAGACTGAAGATGATATGATTCAATTTTGGTGAAAATTGGACGAAGGGTTGATGAGGAGTTCGAAAAAGTAGGTTTTAACTGAAATTCAAGATGTTGGACAGGAACTTTGGCCAAATAAGGAAAACTTGGTATCTATGTTCTTGGCTTGAGCCAAGGAATCTATTAAAAGCAGCATTTCAATTAAAAGCGACATTAGCCAGACAATAGCCAGATTTATTCAAAAGTTATTGGCCTTTTTGACATTTTGTTATAACTTTTGACCACTAGGTGGCGCTGTTTCGAAATATTTTGAGTACCTTCAGGGGATGGTGTTGTTGGCACATTCTGAGTTTCGTAATATTACACCAATGCATTTGTTTAGTATAGCATTCTATTTCAGAAAACTTTATTGAAGTTAATGGGAATTTCATGTTTTGTTCTATTATAGCGCCACCAAGAGGCTCAGTCCCACCATTTTTTTTATTTGTCATCAGAGTGAGCATTGGGCATTGGCAAATAACTATCGACCTATGTTTTCGAACTTCTGACGGTGGTTTCGTCTCGATCAGACAAGCGGTTTCGAAGATATAGCCAAATGGTTTTTAAGTGCTAAATCACAACACTACACAAACCGTAAGGCAAAACCTAGCATGTTTGGTATCGTAGGACTCGGTAAGGATTCAGGAGTTGAATTTGATGAGTCTCGTGAAAATAAGTCGACCACACCCAGAGTTATAAGCATTTTAAAAAAGATGATCACCACTAGGTGGCGTTGTTTCGAAACTTCTCACGCTCCTTCAGCACATTGTGCTGATGACCCATACCATGTTTCGTAACAATCCGTTGATGCGTTCTTAAAATACAGCATTTTAGCACAAAATTCAAAATGGCCGACAGTCAAAATGGCCGAAATGGTAAAATTGGATATCAGTCGACTCTGCATCTTGCCCTGAATCTAACAAGATCATAAAAAGATAATTTTATGATTTTTGGACAAACTGTTTAGAAGTTATAAGCAAAAATAGCAATTTTTCATATCTCCGGACCAGTAGGTGGCGCTGCGCTGAAACGCAACAAGTAGCCTCGGGTCATGCTTGTTATGACATGTACCAGGTTTGGTCTGAATACGATAAATCGTTGCAGAAATACAGCCTTACAACCATTTTTGTAAGCGTTACCTAAAATTTGTTTGAGCGTTTATCGAAAACGGTTTGACGAATCAATTAGATTTGCATAACTTTTGGTCAGCACTGACTGAAGATGATCTGGTTCAATTTTCGTGTGAATCGGACAAACCGTCTAGGATGAGTTCAAAAAAAGTAGGTTTTTCAAAAAATTCAAAATGGCGGCCATCTTTCTATGATGGAAAGGGACTTCATAGGGTGTAATCGAATCGTCATGAGCTCAGGAATCAGAGGAAAAAAGAATTTTGTTGATTGGCCTTACAGTTCAAAGGTTATTAGCAAAATAAAAGTGAAACTTTGGACAGTTGGTGGCGCTAGAGGGAATGACTTAGACACACCAAAATTGGTGTATTTAATGTTGGGACTGTCCTCTAACAGAATGTCAAACCAAAACAACTTTCCCGCAATCGGTTCTATGGGCTGCTATAGACTCCCAGTCGGTGCTTGGCCCCTAATAATAATCGGCAGGGATCCGAGAACAATACAATTAGTGTGCCTCCTCTATTTTTAAACCCACGAGCTGCCACTGAACAGATTGTAGGGTTGAGTAGATTTGCTTAGGAAAGGCATAGATTAGAATGAACATTTATAACTTTAGAGCAGTTAGAGAAATTTCAAAAGGACCCTTGAAGGGTAATGAAGTGTGGTGGCGCTAGTGGTGTTTGACAGCCAAATATATCTTCAAGAAGAAAGAGCTCAGAGAAAGAGACTTTCAGAGCTGAAAGTCATTTTTAAGTGGTGTCTCTTTCAAAAAAGATGATCAGATGAGAGTCTGACTGATGAATATATAATAAGACGCTATTTCTCTGTGAGTCTCTGTGACAGCAGGATCTGCTCAAGTCCACTATGATCCTGTTCTTCTAGATCTGTGTTACCTGCAGGAACTGGATGTGATGTGTGTGTGAAAGCTGCTCCAGCTCAGCTTCTCTCCTCCTCAGATCATTGATCTCCTGCTCCAGTCGCTCCAGTCGTCCTTCAGCTCGACTCACTGCAGTCTTATCCTGATCTCTGATCAGTCGTATCAGCTCAGAGCAGCTTCTCCCAATGGAGCGGATGAGCTCAGTAAAGATCCTCTCACTGTCCTCCACTGCTGTCTGTGCAGAGCGCTGTTAGGACACACAGTGATTCAGCTTCAGTGAGTCTGAACTGAGACGGAGACAAACTTCTCTTCTTCTCCAGACTCACCTTATGAGACTCCACAGTCTCTCGCAGCTGCTGGAGATATTTCTCTCTCTGCTGGAACCGTCTCCGCATTTTCATCAGCTGCTTCTGCAGGACAAACAGATGATAGTGAATCTCACAGAAAACTACTGGCTCATAATGATGATTATAATCATAATCATCATAAGTGTTTCTGCATCTCCGGCTCTATACAGAAAACAAGTCTTGAGTATTACACTGAGTATTAACTTGATCAGTAGTTTTAAATACCTGTTTCTCTGTCCTCTGTGCTGCAGCTGATACAGTGTTGTGGTTTTTATGGTCATCCATACACAGCACACATATACATTTCTGATCTGTGCGACAGAAAACCTCAAGGAGCTTCTCATGTTTCTGGCAGATCATCTCCTGCAGTCGTCCAGTGGCTTCAGTCAAATTGTGTCTCTTTCCTTTAAACCAACTCTCGTGTTGTTCGAGGTGATTCTGACAGTAAGAGTTCAGACACATCATACAAGATTTGACAGCTTTGTATTTTCTTCCGGCACAGACATCACACCGCACATCTCCAGCTCCAGTGTCACAGTCAGCAGGACGTTTCCTCTTCTTCAGTTTCGTCACCAGTTCAGCCAGCATGGTGTTTCTAGCTAAAGCAGGTCTTGGACTGAAGGTCTCTCTGCACTGAGGACAGCTGTAGACTCTCATCTGACCCTCCTGATCCCAGCGGTCTGTAATACAGCTTTTACAGTAACTGTGTCCACACTGGATGGTCACTGGATCCTTCAGGAGATCCAGACACACTGAACACATGAACTCATCCTGAGAAAAGCTGGCTTCTGCCATTTTACTGCATTAATACAGAGACACAACACAGAACAGCTCAACTACACTTCAGTTTCTCTTTCCTTTAAGTCATGTGATTCTGGTTTCCTGTGTTTATGTTTGTGTTTGAGTGACGTGTAAAATATGTGTGTCTGTGAGTCTGTACATAATGAAATGTCTACTAGATGTCAGTTTCAGACAAACACTCAAAAAGTACCAGCGACAAAGAAGCAGGACATTAGCCTTGAAAACATGACCAACCACCATCCACTGTTAATCAGTGCTGGGTAGATTACTAACAAATTGTAGCTTGTTACTGATTACATATTATATGATAAAAACTGTAGTTAGTAACTGTAGTGGCAGTGGCACCTATTTGCGTCTAATTCTTCTGTACCTCCTTTTGAAGTCAGTCAAATTGTAACCAGTATTTGAAACACGAGCAAACAACAATCTTCTTTTAAAATGTTTACTTCAAAAACATTAATAAAAACTGTTACATAGACATGGTACGCACGGTCAAAAAACTGTGTTGCTTCCAACGTCTCTAACTTCAAAACTGAAACTATCCAATCGCTTACGTTATGACGTAGTGCGATCTGACTGGAAGCTCAAAATAATTAAATATAACCAGATCTAAACATTACTAAATATGCATTTTAAACCAAAAAATTTCTTATGAATTTTCATGAAATATTTTCTTATTATTTTTAATAATTATTATTTCAGATGAACTAATCCTTATGTGGCTCTTACATTACCCGGCCCCTAATTGGTTAGGCAAAAAGACTAAGCAATTATAAACTTAAACACTGAGAGCCAAACAATTTCTAAATGTCCATAAACTATCAACTTGTTTCTTCTTTCTTCACTCTTCAGACATCGCCTCTTCCAACAAGCACAGTTTGTTTACAGGCCTTTCCAGAGTGTTGGTCTTGGTCTTTATTTTGACTCTTCTAACTGTTCCGGCAACGTTTCAACTACCTTTCCCATGAGCCAGGAGTTCCGTGGGGAAGAACTATCCACTAGTAACACGACATCTTCTGTCATGAAGTTTCTTCTTGGCTTTAACCATTTCTGGCGTTCCTGAAGAAGTGAAAGTTATTCACGCGTCCATCTAGTCCAAAATAAATCCACAAGATATTGAACTTGCTTCCATCTCTTTCTTGTGTACATGTCATCTTTGCTGAAAATCCCTGGAGGCATGTTGGGTTGAGATTTCAACAGCAGTAAATGATTGGGTGTTAGAGGTTCTAAGTCATTCACATCATCTGAAACAGTTGTAAGCGGCCTACCGTTGATAATGCTTTTGACCTCACACATTATTGTCAGAAGACAATCATTGTTCACTGCTTGCTCTTTCAGAAGGGAGTTAAGGATTCTTCGCACAGTCCGAATTTGTCTTTCCCAAACCCCGCCTTGGTGCGAAGCAGCTGGGCTATTGAATATCCACTTTATTCCCTTTGGTTGCAAGGCCTTTTCAATCTTGTCATTATCCAGCCGTTGAATGGCTTCTCTCAACTCTCTTTCAGCGGCCACAAAATTTGTGCCGTTGTCAGAACGCATGATGGTAACTTGACCTCTCCTGCACATAAAGCGACGAATTGCATTAATGCAAGAGTCGGTGTCAAGGCTATCTGCAACTTCGATGTGCACCGCTCTGAGAGTGAGACAAGTGAACATCACGCCGTACCTTTTGACTGTACTCCGGCCCCGCTTGACATCAAATGGCCCGAAGAAATCAACACCGGTATTTGTGAAAGGAGGCTTATCTGGCAAGAGCCTATCTTCAGGCAGTTTTGCCATCTTTTGTTCACCAACCTTTCCATTAATCCTGCGACACACTGTACATTTGTTGATTATCTTTCGAACTGCAGAATTGGCTTGTGGGATCCAGTACCTGCATCTCAGTTGTGCCAAGACATAACTGCGTCTGCAGTGTCCTGTTCTTTCGTGTATATCTCTCAAAATCAATGTAGCAACTCTGCTGTGTTTTGAAATAATTGCTGGATGTTTAGCATTTTCTGGCATGGCAGACTTATTGAGTCTTCCGCCAACCCTTAACGTGCCATCTTGAAGAATCGGATCCAATTTAAACAGCTGACTGCTGCGACTAAGCTGTTTACCTTTCTCCAGTACTTGGATTTCTTCTCCAAACTGCTGTCTTTGACTGAATTTGATTATTTCCGATTCTGCGACATCCAGATCATCCAAAGTAAGTGATTTCTTTTCTGTTGCTTTCAATTTCTTCATTTGTTGTTCTAATTTTGATCTTGCTTTTTCAGGGTCCTTTTCGGTTTCCCTGATCTTTCTTGATACTTCCTTTCTTTCTTCTTTCAGTTTGCAAAGATTTTCCTTTACCTTTAAAATCCAGGCCACTGATCTTTTTAGTTTATGCCAGTCTGAGTAATAGCTGATCAGTTTGTCGATCGGTTCCATGTTTTCTTCAACTTTGATCATGTTGACTGTAGCTCCATTCTTAACTTCTCGATCATTTTGAAGGCTTTCCTTCCTTCGCACAGGCTGTTTCGACCAATCACATTCATTGTTCAGCAAGAACTCCGGCCCATTGATCCAGGTTCCTCCTTGTGTCAAACTTTTAGCTTTCAGGCCCCTGCTGGCTTGATCTGCAGGATTTTCCGTTGTTCTGACATACTTCCATTGTGATGGCTTGGTTGCTTCTCGAATCAACGAGATTCTGTTCGCAACGAAGGTTTTGAAACGAGCAGTTTCACTGTCAATATATCTGAGCACAGTAGTACTGTCTGTCCAAAAAATTGATTGTTGCAATGGAACTTGAAGCTCTTGATGTAACATCTTGTCTATTTTGACAGCGACAACTGCTGCTGTCAACTCAAGTCTGGGAATGGTGACCAGTTTGAGTGGAGCCACTCTTGCCTTTCCCATGAGGAATGCACAATGCTTCTCACCTTGGCTATTCTCTAACAGCAGATAAGACACAGTGCCGTATGCAGACTCAGAAGCGTCTGAAAAATGATGTAACTGTGCTGCTGTAGTGCATCCAAAATCTGTAGGCTTCAAACACCTGCTCACATGGAAGGTAGAGAGATGACTGACATCTTCAATCCATCTTTTCCAAACTTCAGCGTGTTTTCCACCAATGTTCTCGTCCCATCCATATTGTTCTTTACAAAGATCTTTCAGCAGGAGTTTAGCAGGCAAGATGACCGGAGCCAGAAAGCCAAGGGGGTCGTAGATAGAATTCACGACTGATAAAATGCCTCTTCTGGTCATCGGCTTGTCTTGCAGCTTCATACTGTAAGTGAAAGTATCAGTTTCTGTGTCCCACTGTACACCGAGGGTCCTCTCGACTGGCAAAGTGTCATGTCTTAGATCCAGGTATTTCACTTCGCTGGCTCTATGCACTTCAGGGATTGTCATTAACACCTTCCTGCTATTGCTCATCCACTTTGTTAAAGTGAATCCTCCGCTGGCACAAAGGGTACGAAGATCTTTAGCAAGGGTCACTGCATCTTCTTCCTTAGCTACACTCCTCAGACAGTCATCTACGTAGAAGTTACGCAGAACTGTCTGGACAGCTTCTGGAGATACATCAGCCTTGTGATCTTCAGCAGTTCTTTTTAGTGCATATGAGGCAACACTTGGTGAAGAAGTGGCTCCGAAGAGGTGCACAATCATTCGGAATTCCTCCACAGGCTCGTTCAACTTGCCGTTGGGCCACCAAAGAAAATGGAGTAGGTCTGCGTCACGCTCCAGCACCTTGACCTGATAAAACATCGACTCGATGTCTGCCATTATAGCTACTGGCTCTTCACGAAATCTTAAAAGCACACCAACTAACGTGTTGGTCAAGTCAGGTCCTTGGAGCAGTTCGCTGTTCAGAGACCTATCCTGAAATGAAGCTGTGCAGTCGAAGACCACCCGCAACTTTTGTTTCTTCGGGTGATACACCCCATGATGTGGTATGTAAAACAGCCTGTTGTCGTCACGGTTCAGCTGATGGACTGGAACTTGGACAGCATACCCTTTTTCAATGATGGTCTCCATAAAGCTCTTGTACTCTTGAAAAAATTCAGGATTCTTCTTGAACCTTCTAAGCAAACTGTCTATGCGCTGTTCCGCCACACAACGGTTATTTGGCATTTGAAGCTTCTCATTCCTTAGTGGCAGTCCAATGCTGTAATGCCCGTTCTCAAAAATTGTGGTTTTCTGCACAGACTGCAAAAACTGTTTGTCTTCACAAGACATCTCCTCTTGGTCATCGTAGTTACGCTCTGAAAGTGAAAGTGAAGTGACATTCAGCCAAGTATGATGACCCATACTCAGAATTTGTGCTCTGCATTTAACCCATCCGAAATGCACACACACAGAGCAGTGAACACACACACACACACTGTGAGCACACACCCGGAGCAGTGGGCAGCCATTTATGCTGCGGCGCCCGGGGAGCAGTTGGGGGTTCAGTGCCTTGCTCAAGGGCACCTAAGTTGTGGTATTGAAGGTGGAGAGAGAACTGTACATGTACTCCCCCCACCCACAATTCCTGCCAGCCCGGGACTCGAACTCACAACCTTTCGATTGGGAGTCCGACTCTCTAACCATTAGGCCACTGGAAAATCAGTGTTATACTGTTGGACCAGCAGCTTCTCAATCTCCATCACAGAAATTCTGTTTACTGAAAAAGTAGGCGTTTTATTCATTGCATCATTCAGTTCCTTTCTTACAGGCCCATTCACAACCCAGCCAATGGCAGTCTTCACAGCATAAGGGCCTCCATCCTCAGCATTAATAACATGCCATGGTTCCATTGCTCTTGAACAGTTAGCTCCAATAAGCAGGCCTACATCAGCTTCTATCTCTGGCAAGTGTACTTCATTGAGATAAGGCCACTTTTGGATATCTGACCTTTTAGGTATGTTCTCGACATGAACAGGTATGTTGCTACGAGTAAACACCTTAGGTAGATCAATGAACTTGGTGTCTTCCAGCCCACACACTTCCAAGTCTGATATGACGAAACTGTTCATGAGCTTCTGTTCTCCAGGTTTGTCTTGACCCATGGTGCTAAGAAGTATTCGTGTCGGTCTCCCTTTAAGGTTTAGTTTCCTTTGCAGGTCTTCTGTGCAGAACGTTGCTGTGCTTCCCGGGTCCAGAAAGGCGTATGTTTCAACACACTTGTCACTCCTTTTCGATTTTATCTTCACCGGTACTATTGACAGCACACATTCTGCTTCTCCGGTCCCCGTGAGGCTACAGGACTCTTGCAAAATAGAAACTTGAGCACAAGATACTTCACTTCCATGACGACCATCTTTCTTTTCAGGTGAGACGGAACCTTCTTCCTTCATTATGTGCAGAATGTCTGGATGCTTCAAAGCACACTCTTTACACTCAATTCTTCTTTTGCAGAATTTGCTAAGATGACCCGGAACTAAACATCCAAAACACAAGCCCTTCAGTTTTAAGAAATCCACACGCTCCTTATGTGGTTGATGTTTGATTTTGCTGCACGAGGCAAGGGTATGTGATTGCTGGCAAAACAAACACGGCTTCTCAAAGGCACTCACAGTTTTAATTGAATTTGTTGGCTTAACATGCGTTTCTTGAGGCCCTTTGCTTTCGGTGAAACATTTGTTGCGAAACTGCTTCCACGGACCTGTCTTTTTCCATGATGCTTTTCTTTTTGGTCAATCTTTCCACTTGAGATTGGACGGCTGTCTGCGATATTTCCAAAGAGGGGATCCATTGCTATTCTAGCTTGCCGGTCTATGTAACTCACCAAATCAGCAAACTTTGCTCTTCTGCCTCTTCGCTCTTTTATGTCATAAGCTTCAGCACGCCAACGTTCTTTCAGTTTATATGGTAACTTAGACACCACTGTACGTAAGTTGGTTGGGTTATCCATCTCCTCTAAGAATTCAATGTCTTCCATAGTATTGCGACATCCAATCAAAAACATTGCATAGGCGCTCAATGCTTTCCCATCATCAGATTTCACTTGAGGCCATTTGAGTGCTTTGTCAATGTACGCGCTGGCAATCCGTAATTCATCCCCATAATGCTTATGAAGTAGTCACTTCGCCTCGCAGTAGTCTTTGTTTGGCATCATATGAGCACAGCTGCGAACAAGCTCTTGAGGTTCACCGGCCGCAAATTGTTCCAAGAAGTACAATTTGTCTTGATCATTGCTGGTTTTCTGCTCTATTGCGTGCTCAAACGCCCTCATGAAAGACTTGTATTGTAGCGCATCACCCTTGAACACAGGAATGTCCTTGGTTGGTAGATGAGATAGCTGCTGTTGTTTTACTAGTAGCTCAGTGATTACATTCTGTTTTTGCATAACCGCTATTATGTCATCACCTCTGTTAGATTGCGCATTTGACACATAATTGGAGACCGGTTGAGATTGATGTATTCGGGAGTGCTGAGTTTGTGGTTGAACATGAGTGTTTGTATTAGCTTGCTGTGGAAGCAAAATGCTAGTTCTTTCCTTCACGTGTCCACCTTGTAGCTTTTGTACTGCCGAATAGCTACTTAAACCATCTTCAGATCTTTCATATTCTTTAAGCACCCTTAATTTTGCTTTACTCTCAGCTAACGCAGTTTCCAGCACCAACTCTTCCTTTTCAGCTTTGATTTTAGCTGCTTCAAACTCAAGCTGTTGCATTTTCTTTAATGCTGCAGCACGTTCAAGCAGGGCTGCATGTTCTGCTTCCTGTCTAGCTCTTGCTGACGATACTCGTGACACAGCTGAGGTGCGACTGATTTGTGATCCACGTGTGCTGGCATGTGTGACATCACTGACCCCCACTTGTGAAACACTGTCATTTGGTTTAACAGTTTCTTGCAGATAATCAACCACATTTTCTTCTTGCAGCACATTTTCCACTGGCAGAATGGGTTCAAACTCAGATGCAATCCAATTTTTTGTAGTTTTCATAAATCCTCTAATTACTGCCATTTTAGGTTCAAACCAGATCTCTTGATCAGCTGTTTTTTCATCTTCAGTCAAAAGATTTGCAACTTCTTTGTTGAGACGATTAAACTCATTTAGTGATGTTGCAAAGTCATTTTCCATCATGTTTTTCATCCTTTGTAAATTTTGAGCATCACTCATCATTGATTCCAACTCCTTTTTTTGCTTGTCAGAATTCCTAATGTTCTTCTTCTCAGTGCAATGCACCTCTGCAATCTCTCTTCTAATGCCTTCTCTGTCAGCTTTTGTGACCTTCCCTTTTTTATTGTATCCTCAATACATCTTTTTTCATCTTCCTCAGCCATCTTACAAATAGCAGAGTTAATGCTTTAGTTGTATGCAAACGTTTCAAACACTTTCTTCAAAGGTACTTTTCTAGATAAACAGAGTGCAAAACAACTTCTTAAAGATCGCCATAACTCCACATTGACTGAATCAGAGCTTGCAATAAGCATACGTTTTTACAGGGAGATGTTGATCTACCTTTTCTCTTCAAAACTCACTCATTATCCTCGTGCGTCCGTATCACGTCTTTTGAAGAAAAAAGTCCTCACTTTGGCTGCCGATTGGTGCATGTCGATCCGTCACGGGTCTCTTGAGCAAAACTGACCCGGTTCTGTGGCTTGTTTGTCGCGCTAAAGTCCAATCCGCTGCTTTCTCGACAACAAGCTAGCCACGTCCTCGTTATCCAGGTAATCCAGCGCCGTTATTAGCGAGTTTTTTGATTATGTAGTGGCAGTGGCACCTATTTGCGTCTAATTCTTCTGTACCTCCTTTTGAAGTCAGTCAAATTGTAACCAGTATTTGAAACACGAGCAAACCACGATCTCCTTTTAAAATGTTTACTTCAAAAATATAAAATAAAAACTGTTACATAGACATGGTACGCACGGTCAAAAAACTGTGTTGCTTCCAACGTCTCTAACTTCAAAACTGAAACTATCCAATCGCTTACGTTATGACGTAGTGCAATCTGACTGGAAGCTCAAAATAATTAATTATAACCAGATCTAAACATTACTAAATATGCATTTTAAACCAAAAAATTTCTTATGAATTTTCATGAAATATTTTCTTATTATTTTTACTAAATTATTATTTCAGATAAACTAATCCTTATGTGGCTCTTACAGTAACAAAGTCATTCAGTTTATTTATTCTGACTGCTTTTTAGATTATTTTTAGATTGCCCTTTTTTTATCAAACTTGTTTTTAACTTAGCATTAAACGTACCATATTGATATAAATTATCAACATTATGAAATGCATTAAACATTACATTACATTACTTTGGGCCATCAGTGGGCTCCACCACTGGAGTTTTGATAATTCTTCCCGCACTACATTTCCCATAAGCCCAGGGCCTGGTACTGATCACCCTCTGACACCTGAACCTCATTAACCCAGCTATTTATAGCAGGCCCACGCTTAGGCTCTTTGCAAAATCTTGAATTTGCCTTGGTGAACATTTCTGAGTGTTTGTTTCTTGTATTTTTGGACTGCCTATTGTTATTACCCTGCCTGCCTTTGTTACCGATCTTTTGCTGCTTGCACCTCGGACTGTTAACCTTATATTGGATTATCATTGTAGTTTGAGTGCCGCCTGCCCTGACCACACGCCTGGTAATTGTTAATGATTCTTTCTGCCCTGCTCCACTGCCTTACCTGTGCACTGGCCACTTCTTCTACGACCACGTTTCTAATAAAGCTTCAAATGGATTCCAGTTATTGTGATGAATCAGTACACATGCAAATGTGTTGTGAAATTATTGAAATATTAACTTTGTATCCGATCATCAGTGAATCAGGACATGGCACATTTAGACTTGGCAACATCAAGTGACTTCTCTATCTGGATAACCGATCGGATCACTGTTTTCTACACAATATTCAAATAAGTCTTACACCATCTATTCTCACCTGCTTCATTTCCGTGATGAAAATTTAACATCTGTTTCTATATTTCACTTTCTCCGAGTCTACGTACCATAACAGAAGACAGGACCTAAACAGTAACGGCACCATGAGAACAACCAATCCATTTCAGGAGATCAGGGATCGTTTGCAAAAATAAAACTACCTGCTTAATCAGTGTTAGGACAATGCATAGTGATGTTCTTAGAACATTTTTAGAACAAAAAAATTCTAGCTGGGCAAACTATTATTCACTCAGTTTTATGAACTGTTTTATAATCAATATTTAATTTACATAAAATTATGATTACAGGTTTGAAATATTTTTGTCAAGACTTCCAGAACCAACAGTTACTTGATATGATGAAGACACAGTATTTCAAAGCTACACATCCATGATCTTATGGATTCATTTAGTCCGTGATGAAAAATGTTTTTTAATGAAACCTCATCAAAAGGTAACCTAAAAGATAACTCACAGGACTGAGTGATATACTCCTCAATAGGTGAACTCCCAGTCGTAATTCGAGTAGCTGGTCGACAGGGTCCATACTTGGCCAAGGTCCTTTAGGAAAGCCGCTGGATCTTTGTGTGTTCAGACCAGGGGCCTCACATTGTGTACGCACAAAACAGGCCACTTCCTACGCAAAAGACGGGATTTATAATTACAAAGTTGATGGGAAAATTTGCGCATCTGCACACAATCTCTGACCCATGCGTACGCACACTTTTAATACAGTGAGCAAAACAATGAAGTATTTTAAACTCTGTTTTCATTTTGATATAAATAATTAGATTAAAAATGACATTCATTAATGGAGATGAGCACTGAGATCACAAACAGTCAATGTGCAGAAGTTAAAGATTATATGAAAAGACATATTTGTAGTGGATGTGCTATTTTTTTTATTAAACTAAATTGCAGATCTCACGTTATGTGAAAATATTTTTAGTGAGAACAAGAAAATGAAGCATTATCAGCAAAATGGCATAAATTTATTTTATTTAAAACTATTAAAATAGCCTACTATTTGGCCAGTGTAAAAGAATGAATCAACTCATTTCTAAAAAGTTTCTCCGAGAAGTATTTTACACAATTTTGTATTTATGGATTTTTTTTATATATTTATTATAAAACATAACAACGACACTGGGTTATTTTTAGAAATGTAAATTGTATGACAGAAATGGCTATTATAGTCCGTATTTCCCTAATGTCTTGTACCTTTGATGTAGTTAAACGTGGTGTCACATGAATATGGCAATGATATGCAGACGAGGTTATGCATAGTAAAACTACACGTTGCAAGCTCCATACATAGTGATTTCAGGGAGGAGAAGGGGAGGAAATGCATGTACGCATCTTTCTCTGACTGGCATTTATAAAAGGATTTTTTTGTGCAGGTTCTGGTGTGCGAATGGTTTTATAAATCTGAAAACTTTTGTGCGTACGCAGAATCTAGCTTTTGTGTATACGTACACTTTTAGGAGGAATTCTACGTAAAGATTCATAAATGAAGCACCAGGCAATCAAATCAAGTGTGAAAGCATTAATCTTACTGTCTATATGAGGATTTATTACACACACTTATTATGACATGTTATGTCACTGACAGACGTTCAGCTGCAGTATTAATTCAATTCAAGTTTATTTGTATAGTGCTTTTCACAATACAAATTATTTCGAAGTAGCTTTACAGGAAATTAAGTTTCTATAATATATTCAGTAGTAGCTTGTCAGTAGTGACTACGTCAAATTGATGTACATATGGCAGAAATGTACGGTAAAATTTAGTTAAAGACAAAATCAAACAGACAATGAACATTATTAACAGCAATGATTATATGTTGCAAAATAAACTTATGTCATGTAATCAAACAATTAATTTCATGAAGAGAAAAGAAGAGACTCTATAACATCTCATTGTTACTAATTTATCATGCAGCTCAAAGCATTATGGGTAAAATATCACGTCAATCTATTCTGATTCATCAACAAAGTTTCACTGATGATCCAGAACCAACCAAAAACCCTGGATAGAGCGGCTGAGTGAATGTTGTCTGGACTGTGTGGATGAGGCTCATTGTGTCAGAGATGCTGTAGAAGGACAGAGTTCCTGCACTGTGATCCACAAACACTCGTATTCTACTGCTGATGGACTTCACAGGGAGATCAGTCCATTTGTTATTGTGTCCAAATGAGTATCTGGAAGAAGTGCAGTCCAAACTCCAGGACTGATCATTATATCCAAACAAACCTTTATTACCCAATCCCTTCCTGCTGATGCTCCTATATGACACTGATATACGAACACCTCCACTCCACTCCAGCTCCCAGTAACAGCGTCCACACACACTCTCTTTACACAACACCTGATTCACATCAAATCTGTCTGGATTGTCAGGATACGACTGATCTGTGCCAGTGTTAGTAATCATTCTGTTGTTCTCAGAGAGACGGAGGCGTTTATTCACTGTGTTCAGATCCAGAGTGAGCTGACGGGAATCTGATGGAGATAAAACACATCAGAATCAGGAATTATGAATCTGTTTGATCTTTTCATGTAGCTGAACTCTTCATGTTCAGTGTATCATCAGTGTCTCAGTACAGATGAACAGATATTTGTGCACATTATCATTTACATCATCAGTTACATCAACATAAAACTCTTCTTTCACCTTCTACAGGAAGAACATGAACACACTCAGTGAGTTTTTCTGCTTGTTTTCTTACTGACTTACATTGTAGGAAGTTGTTCCTGTTCCAGTGATCAATGTAGGTGATTGTGACTGTGGAAATCAACAGACCTGTACAGTGTGATTCTCATGAACCTGCATCCATTCCTAAGATATTTCTAATACTTTATTCATGATATGAGACGATGATGGACTCATTTCTGAGAGCAGATGAATCTCCAGTGGTCTCATTTATAAACGTTGCATACACACAAAATGGGCATAATATATGCGTACGTAATTTTCCACGCACATATCGTGATTTATATCAAATAAACCCGATTTCAAAAAAGTTGGGACACTGTAGAAATTGTGAATAAAAACAACATGCAATGATGTGGAAGTTTCAAATGTCAATATTTTATTCAGAATACAACATAGATGACATATCAAATGTTTAAACTGAGAAAATGTATAATTTTAAGGGGAAAATAAGTTGATTTTAAATTTCATGGCATCAACACATCTCAAAAAAGTTGGGACAAGGCCATGTTTACCACCGTGTGGCTTTTTATAACAGTCTGTAAACGTCTGGGGACAGGAGACAAGTTGCTCAAGTTTAGGAATAGGAATGTTGTCCCATTCTTGTCTAATACAGGCTTCTAGTTGCTCAACTGTCTTAGGTCTTCTTTGTCCCACCTTCCTCTTTATTAAGCGCCAAATGTTTTCTATGGGTGAAAGATCTGGACTGCAGGCTGGCCATTTCAGTACCTGGATCCTTCTGCTACAAAGTCATGATGTTGTAATTGATGCAGTATGTGGTCTGGCATTGTCATGTTGGAAAATGCAAGGTCTTCCCTGAAAGAGACGACGTCTGGATGGGAGCATATGTTGTTCTAAAACTTGGATATACCTTTCAGCATTGATGGAGCCTTTCCAGATGTGTAAGCTGCCCATGCCACACACACTCATGCAACCCCATACCATCAGAGATGCAAACTTCTGAACTGAGAGCAATGGCGAAAGGCACGGTGGATTTTGTTCACCAACAATGTTTTCTGGAAGTATTCCTGAGCCCATGTTGTGATTTCCATTACAGTATCATTATCATCATGGGCATCCAGTATGGTTTTCCGGCCTTGATCCTTACACACAGAGATTGTTCCAGATTCTCTGAATCTTTGGATGATATTATGCACTGTAAATGATGATAACTTCAAACTCTTTGCAATTTTCCTCTGAGAAACTCCTTTCTGATATTGCTCCACTATTTTACACTGTAGCATTGGGGGAATTGGTGATCCTCTGCCCATCTTGACTTCTGAGAGACACTGCCACTCTGAGAGGCTCTTTTTATACCCAGTCATGTTGCCAATTGACCTAATAAGTTGAAAATTGGTCCTTTCACTCGTTTCTCATATGTACATTTAACTTTTCTGGCCTCTTATTGCTACCTTTCCCAACTTTTTTGGAATGTTTAGCTCTCATGAAATCCAAAATGAGCCAATATTTGGCATGACATTTCAAAATGTCTCACTTTCAACATTTGATATGTTATCTATATTCTATTGTGAATAAAATATGTTTATGACATTTGTAAATTATTCCATTCCTTTTTTACTCACAATTTGCACAATGTGCCAACTTTTTTGGAATCGGGTTTGTAATTACATAATTTAATAATAAACATAATTTTCCTGTGATGTTATTTTATGACAGCGAGGAGTGCTATAGGTAGTATATCTGGCTTGGCTCGGTGTTTATCTTCAGTTCTCTGTTCACAGCAGTTCAGTCAGTGTACTGTTTGAGTACATGAATTACTCCGGGATATTGGTTTGTTTGAACTCAGAGGAAGTGTCAGCCACATTAAAAAAGTTAACATCTTAAGTCATTTGTGGATTAATGCGTCTTGGAGATGCTAACCATTTAAAATGATTCAGTTCGATTTGGTGAACTGGTTCAAAAAGATCCGGTAACATCGAATGATTCGTTCGCGAACCGGATATGACAAACTGCTTTGTTTTGAACTCTCTCTCACAACAGACACGGAAGAGAAGACAATGCTGAATAAAGTTGTAGTTTTTGCTGTTTTTGGACCAAAATGTATTTCCGATGCTTCAAAAAATTCTAACTGAGCCTCTGATGTCACATGGACTACTTTGAAGATGTTTTTATTACCTTTCTGGACATGGACAGTATACCGTACACACAGCTTCAATGGAGGGACTGAGAGCTCTCGGACTAAATCTAAAATATCTTAAACTGTGTTCTGAAGATAAACGGAGGTCTTACGGGTTTGGGACAACTTGATGGTGAGTTATTAATGACAGAATTTTGCTATTTGGGTGAACTAACCATCTAAAACCATTTTGTTTTTATGGATATTTTCATGTATTTATTCTAAAACATAGCAAGGATACTATTGCCCTACTGTGTCTGTGTTAAACGTGGTGTCACGTGCATGGAAATGATAGGAAAACTAGGTGTTGTAAGCTCCATATTTGGTGATTTCGGGGAGGATACGAGATGGAGATGAACGTATGCACAATCTTCCCCTGACTGGAATTTATAAAGAGTTTTTTGCGCAGGTTCTGATGTATGCATGGTTTTATGCATCTGAAAACTTTTGGGCATATGCAAAATATAGCTTTTGTGCCTATGTGAAATTTTAGGATGAAATCTACCGAGAGTTTTATAAATGAGACTCCAGGACTTTACCTCTGTCTGAGATCTTCTTGAGCTCCTCTTTGCAGAAATCCTCCAGTTTGTCTCTCAGCTGATGGACAGATTCTCTCAGATCATCAGAAGAGTCAAGACAACTGAAGGGATCGTCATTTACGTCTGTAGATTCAGGAGGTGCTGAGAGAGACTGGAAACTCTACAGAAAACAGAAATCAAACTCATCAGCTCCACACTTTACCCAATAACCTTCAAGAACATCAGATTTGTTCAGCTCTTGTTGACTTGACTGATGTTTAGTAACTCACCTCAATCCAGCACTTTGACTACATCAGCTTGATTCCTCTCATATTCTTTATATCACATTAGAGCTACAAATTCTAGTATTTGCCACTTACACTATATGTGAACCTTCTAGGAAATAGTTTGGATAAAGATCTGCTAAAAACATCAATGTCCATCTAACAGCTCCAGTGGCGGCTCGTCAGGAGGAGCAGGGGAGGCACCGCTTCACCATGATTTTGAGGTGAAAATGGGAGGAGGTTGATTTAATGTTAATAAAATTCACAATTAATTTTGGTTCATGTCTCAGAATGTGTGTTTTTTAGTTTCGATTTCACAGTTTTAATACCGCTTTACTGTGGTAAATGTGTTGAATCTGCTGATGTAATTACAAATGCTAGGTGATAGAGAAGGGTAAGGGGAGGCTGGGGAAAAGATGGGCTCTCACACCTCCATTGGTAAAAAAAACAAAAAACAAAAAAAGGCCAATTGGCATAGCGGGTTCACTTTCAGCTCTGAGGAGTGTTGAGAAAAGAAGCCTTGTAGGGGAGGCTAGCCATCCTTCTGGTATCAACGGATCATCATAGAGACGTAAATTATGGGATATTAGTTTGAATGTCTCCCACTGTGCTGATAATGTACCAAGTACTTATGAAGAGTAGCGATATGGAATATTTGATTGCCATTAGATTAACCAAGTTGTCATTCAAAAAGTATAAATAAAAATTTTAAATAGTGTGAAAACATGTCTAAGATGATATAGGCTACAGCAGTCAGCTTAATTAAATGGCGCAACAGGCAGCTCTCTTTAAACACAGACTGTTGAGAAGGGATGAATGTTTGCTTTAAGTGATAGTCCGGGTAAGTGATATTATATTATATTATTTTACTGTGTGTCGTTTTCTTTACGTTTCTTACTAAAAGCAACCAAAAAGGCATTTTAATGTGGTTAAGCAAATAATAATAATAATAATAATAATAATAATCGGCAGGGATCCCAGACCAATACAATTAGTGTGCCTCCTCTATTTTTAAACCCACGAGCTGCCACTGAACAGCTCAAGCACATCAATGGAGCCTGATTGTAGGGTTGAGTTGATTTGCTTATGAAAGGCATATTAGAATGAACATTTATAACTTTAGAGCAGTTAGAGAAATTTCAAAAGGATCCTTGAAGGGTAGTGAAGTGTGGTGGCGCTAGTGGTGTTTGACAGCCAAATATATCTTCAAGAAGAAAGAACTCAGGAGAAAGAGACTTTCAGAGCTTCAGAGTCATTTTTAAGTGGTGTCTCTTTCAAAAAGGATGATCAGATGAGAGTCTGACTGATGAATATATAATAAGACGCTATTTCTCTGTGAGTCTCTGTGACAGCAGGATCTGTTCAAGTCCACTATGATCCTGTTCTTCTAGATCTGTGTTACCTGCAGGAACTGGATGTGATCCTTTGTGTGTGAAAGCTGCTCCAGCTCAGCTTCTCTCCTCCTCAGATCATTGATCTCTTGCTCCAGTCGCTCCAGTCGTTCTTCAGCTCGACTCACTGCAGTCTTTTCCTGATCTCTGATCAGTCGTATCAGCTCAGAGCGGCTTCTCTCAATGGAGCGGATGAGCTCAGTAAAGATCCTCTCACTGTCCTCCACTGCTGTCTGTGCAGAGCGCTGTTAGGACACACAGTGATTCAGCTTCAGTGAGTCTGAACTGAGACTGAGACAAATATCTCTTCTTCTCCAGACTCACCTTATGAGACTCCAAAGTCTCTCTCAGCTGCTGGAAATCTTTCTCTCTCTGCTGGATTCTCTGCTGGAGCGTCTTCTGTGTCTCCTTCAGCTGCCTCTGCAGGACAAACAGATGATAGTGAATCTCACAGAAAACTGCTGGCACTAAATCATCATGTGAACAGATGAATCCAGTAAAAGTGGAACTTATAACTAAGAGCTGTAGGTTCAAATTCTTGAAGGGATGATTGATGGTTTACCACTATTGCACATCTATGAATAAATATCAAAGCCTGTTTCAGTATTATAAAAGTGAAACTGAAACAGACATAGAGCTTCAAATTGAAAATTTTTCTCCATTAATCTGCGGCTCTATATAGAAAACAATCTGACTGTTGGATCACTACACTGAGAATTAACTTGATTGCTGGTTTTAAATACCTGTTTCTCTGTCCTCTGTGCTGCGGCTGATACAGTGTTGTGGTTTTTATGCTCATATTTTGTACACAGCTCACAAATGCATTGTTGGTCAGTAATACAGTACATTTCCAAATGTTTCTCATGTTTCTGGCAGATCATCTCCTGCAGTCGTCCAGTGGCTTCAATCACTTTGTGTGGCTTACGTGAATGAATTTCCTCGTGACGGTTGAAATGAGTTTGACAGTAAGATTCCTGACACATCAGACAGGACTTGACGGCTTTGTATTTTCTTCCAGTACAGACGTCACACTGTACATCTCCAGCTCCAGCGTCACAGTCAGCAGCAAGTTTGGTCTTCTTGAGTTTCACCACCAGTTCAGCCAGCACAGTGTTTCCAGCTAAAGCAGGTCTTGGACTGAAGGTCTCTCTGCACTGAGGGCAGCTGTAGACTCTCTTCTGATCCTCCTGATCCCAGCTGCCTTCAATACAGCTCTTACAGTAACTGTGTCCACACCGGATGGTCACTGGATCCTTCAGGAGATCCAGACACACTGGACACATGAACTCATCCTGAGAAATTCTGAATTCTGCCATTTTACTGCTTAAATACAGAGACACACAACACACGACAGCTCAACTACACTTCAGTTTCTCCTTCCCTGAACTCTGGTAATTCATGTTTCCTGGTTCTGTTTGAGTCATGTGTGTAAAACAGGCATTTCAAGTCTATAAAGCATGATTTGTCTATAAGATGCCAATCTCAGGCATGCACCCAAAGAATACATGTTACCAGGAAGCAGGAAAACAGCCTTACAAAGTGCAGAAATACTGCATCCTGATTACTATACTTACAGGTCCATCTAAAAAAAATTTATTTCATAGAAAGAGTGTTTTTATATTTTGTAATTTAATTATAAAAAAGCAAACGTTCTTGTCAAGTCAAGTCACCTTTATTTATATAGCACTTTCAACAAAAAACTGTCAGGACACTGGTTTGATCATCAGGCCTTCTGTTGTGTTATGTCTTAAGTGGTTAATTCCACTCACTCTGCCTTCACAGCTGCACCTTATCCTAATTAGTGTTCCAGCTCACACACACCTGTCTCTCAATTTCACATTGATTTTCTTCTATATTTATGCTTCTCTCTTTCTGTGCTTTTCTGTCAGTGTGTCTTGGCTACCATCCGTTTCACTACTGCCCTTAAAACTATCTTGCTCTAGTTGTGCCTAGTTTTCATGCCCTGTTTGTTTATTTAATCTTGTTTTTTTGTCTTTTTGGTGTACCCAGTTCCCGTACACAGTTCAGTTTTGGATTCCTTACCTGGTTGCTGATTGCCAGCGTTTGTTTTGGACTATTGCCTGTTTTTGTTCAATAAATTTGGCAAAATGCGAATCTGCTCTTGGGTCCCTTTTTCTCCCAGCAACCCTAACAGTACACACTGACCAGGATGGATCCAGCAGATCAATCGCAGTTTCGCTCAGCTTTGGAAGCGCAGGGTGTGCTGCTCGGACAGCATCAGGGGAAGCTGGCGGCGGCTCATCATGCCATGGACACATTAGCCAGTCAAGTCTCTGAGCTAACTGAAACCGTTCGCCGGATGGAGACTGAACGTAACCTACTGTCAACAGCCACTGGACGTTCTTCAGTCACCCCTGAACCACGCATCAACAATCCTCCCAATTACTCCGGTGAGCCTACAGAATGTCGATCATTTATTATCCAATGTGAGGTGATTTTCTCTCTGCAACCCCTCACTTATGCCTCAGATTCAGCCAAGGTGGCGTTTGTCATCTCCCTTCTTACTGGTCGGGCTCGGGAATGGGCCACTGCTGTATGGGCTGCTAAGGCAGCGTGTTGTATGGAGTTCGCCAGCTTTAAAGCGGAGTTTGTCAAGATATTCGACCGCTCAGCACTCGGTAAAGAGGCATCGCGGCTGTTGGCAGCACTTCATCAGGGGAGGCGTTCAGTGGCGGACTTCACTATCGAGTTTCGCACTCTTGCTGCGTCTAGTAAGTGGAATGATGCAGCACTGGCAGCCAGGTTCACGGAAGGCCTGGAAGATGAGATAAGGGATGAGATGTATGCCCACGATCTTCCTGAACATCTAGATGAACTTGTTGACCTGGCTATCCGTTTGGATAATCGACGGGATCTTCGTCGGAGAGCTCGGGCTTCTACATTCTTGCCTTTTGTAAACCCTGTGTCTGCCTTTTCGGGGTCCGATACTCCCGTTCCCTCATCTGCTCCGGAACCTATGCAGTTGGGCAGGTACCGGTTATCTGCAGAGGAGAAACAGAAACGTCTTTCAAAAGGATTATGCCTCTACTGCGGCCGTCAGGGACATTTTGCTTCTTCCTGTCCTGCAAAAGCCAACGCTCGCTAGTAAGCAAGGGGGTACTGGCGAGCGCTACTTCCACCACCCCGTCTACTGGTTCGCGCTCTATGATTCCAGTCTCAGTCACTTATGAAGGTGCAGTTCATCAACTCTCTGCTCTCATCGATTCAGGAGCTAAGGGGAATTTTATAGATTTTTCTTGGGCTTTGAAGAAGGGCATTTCTTTTCAATCTCTCTCTCCTGTCCTTACTGCTCATGCTTTAGATGGCCGCGAACTTACCACCATTTCTCAGGCCACAGTTCCATTACAATTAATCACGTCTGGTAATCATAGAGAGGAAATAGTATTCTTTGTCACTCGCTCACCCCTCACTCCGGTGGTCTTAGGTCATTCCTGGTTAACCACTCACAATCCACACATTAATTGGTCTGAAAGCACCATCCTATCATGGAGTCCCTATTGTCATGCCCATTGTCTTGTGTCTGCCTTGTCTTCTGTCTCTTCTTTTCCTGTGTTGCAGGAGGAGCCGATTGATCTCTCCAGTGTTCCTGAGGTCTACCATGATTTGCGGGCGGTTTTCAGTCATTCCCGGGCCGCATCTCTCCCTCTACACCGTCCCTATGATTGTGCCATCAATCTTCTCCCTGGCACTTCTCCTCCTATGGGGCGATTGTTCTCCTTGTCCGGTCCTGAAAGGGCAGCCATGGAGAGGTATTTGTCTGAGTCTCTGGCGGCCGGTGTTATTCGTCCCTCCTCTTCTCCGGCGGGGGCGGGGTTCTTCTTCGTGAAGAAGAAGGATGGTTCCTTGCGTCCTTGCATTGATTACCGAGGGCTGAATGACATCACCATTAAGAATAGGTATCCCCTACCTTTGATGTCATCAGCCTTCGAGATCCTGCAGGGGGCAAGGTACTTCACGAAGTTGGACCTTCGCAATGCCTATCATCTGGTTCGGATCAGGGAGGGGGATGAATGGAAGACGGCTTTTAATACGCCCACGGGGCATTTTGAGTACAGGGTCCTTCCCTTCGGTTTGACTAATGCCCCAGTCGTCTTCCAGGCGCTCGTCAATGACGTGCTGAGAGACATGATCAACAAATTTGTCTTTGTGTATCTGGATGAAATCCTAATTTTTCTCATTCACTCCAGGTACACATTCAGCACGTCAGACGAGTGCTGCAGCGGTTGCTAGAGAACCAATTGTTTGCTAAGGTGGAGAAGTGTTCCTTCCACAACCAGTCAGTTCCGTTCTTGGGCCACATCATCTCGGTGGAGGGGATCTGCATGGACCCTACGCAGGTAAAGGCCGTCTCTGACTGGCCCACACCTGGCAACTGTAAATCTCTGCAAAGTTTTATTGGATTTGCTAATTTCTACAGGCGGTTTATCCGTAATTTCGGCCAGGTGGCGGCTCCTCTGACAGCATTAACCTCCACAAAGAAACCGTTTTGCTGGTCCTTAGCTGGCAGCCTTTGATGAACTTAAGAGGCGGTTTTCATCTGCACCTATTTTAATAACTCCGGACCCTTCCCGGCAGTTTATTGTGGAGGTTGATGCGTCAGAGGTAGGTGTTGGAGCGGTTTTATCTCAACGATCCCCTCTTGACAATAAAATACATCCTTGAGCTTATTTTTCACACCGATTGTCCCCCACAGAACGGAACTATGACATCGGCAACCGGGAGTTGCTGGCTGTACGGCTGGCTTTGGAGGAGTGGCGCCACTGGTTGGAGGGCTTGGCGGAGCCGTTTCTGGTCTGGACCGACCACCGGAACTTGGAATATATCCAAACAGCCAAACGACTAAATTCCAGGCAGGCTCGCTGGGCACTCTTCTTTGGTCGCTTTAATTTTACCCTGTCTTACCGACCAGGCTCCAAAAACATTAAGCCTGATGCGCTCCCCCGTCAATTCACGGCCCCGGAGGACGCAACTCCACCAGACAACATTATTTCACCTGGTTGTGTGGTGGGGTCCGTCACCTGGGGTATCGAGGAGCATGTCAGGCTGGCTCAGTCGGAGGCAGGGGTGCCGGAGGGGGGTCCAGTGGGTCGGCTGTTTGTTCCGGAGTTGGTTCGGCCAGAGGTTCTGGAGTGGGGTCACGCCTCCAAACTGGTCTGTCACCCAGGAGTGAGGAGAACGTTGGCTGCCATTCGTCAGTGTTTTTGGTGGCCAGGCATGGGGGGGGGGGGGGGGGGGGGGGGGGGGTTCGTGATTTTGTGGTCGCCTGCTCGGTCTGTGCCCAAAACAAGTCCTCTAGTTCTGTACCCGTTGGTTTGCTCCAACCTCTTCCTGTCCCATCTCGCCCCTGGTCTCATATTGCGCTGGACTTTGTGTCTGGTTTACCAGAGTCCAGTGGCAATACGGTTGTCCTCACTGTAGTGGACCGCTTTTCTAAGGCGGTTCACTTTATCCCTCTCCCTAAACTTCCTTCTGCCAGGGAGACTGCTCGGGCGGTCGTGGACCACGTCTTTCGGATCCATGGTCTTCCGGAGGACGTGGTTTCTGACCGGGGACCCCAGTTCGTCTCCCACTTCTGGAGGGAGTTCTGTCGACAGATTGGTGCTACCACTAGCCTGTCGTCAGGATTCCACCCACAGACCAATGGCCAGACCGAGCGTGCGAACCAGGACCTTGGGAGGACCCTTCGTTGTCTGGCTTCCCATAATCCCTCATCCTGGTGCCAGCAGCTTACGTGGGTTGAGTATGCGCACAATACATTGCCGGTGTCATCTACTGGATTATCTCCTTTCTTTTGCTGTCTTGGATATCAACCCCCTCTGTTTCCTTCACAGAGTTCTGAAGCTGCGGTTCCCTCAGTTCAGGCATTTATCAGTCGATGCTGGCGAACCTGGAGGAGGGCCAGGGAAGCGCTTCTGAGAACTAGGGAACGCACCAAGAGATTGGCGGATCGTCGTCGGGCTGAGGCACCCAGATACATCTGTGGGCAAAAGGTATGGCTCTCCACCAAGAACCTGCCTCTTAAGGTGTCCTCCAAGAAGTTGGCACCTCGGTTCATTGAGCCATACCCCATTGTTAAGGTGCTCAGTCCGGTGGCGGTTCGGCTTCGGCTTCCGCGTCCTCTTCATCGAGTGCATCCAGTGTTTCACGTGTCTTGTGTCAAGCCTTTTATTCGTTCTCTCTCTTCATCATCTTCCCCTAAACCCCTACCCCCTCCCCCCCTGATGGTTGAGGGTGCTCCCGCTTTTACCGTTAGGAGGATTCTTGATTCCAGGCGGCGGGGCAGGGGATACCAGTACCTGGTTGATTGGGAGGGGTACGGTCCAAAGGAGAGATGTTGGGTCCCGACTCGGGACATTCTGGACCGCTCTCTTATTGAGGATTACCATCGATCTGCCCCTCACCCTGGAAAGCCTGGTGGCATTCCTGGGGCGGGGGGTCCTGTCAGGACACTGGTTTGATCATCAGGCCTTCTGTTGTGTTATGTCTTAAGTGGTTAATTCCACTCACTCTGCCTTCACAGCTGCTTCTCTGTCAGTGTGTCTTGGCTACCATCCATTTCACTACTGCCCTTAAAACTATCTTGCTCTAGTTGTGCCTAGTTTTCATGCCCTGTTTGTTTATTTAATCTTGTTTTTTTGTCTTTTTGGTATACCCAGTTCCCGTACACAGTTCAGTTTTGGATTCCTTACCTGGTTGCTGATTGCCAGCATTTGTTTTGGACTATTGCCTTTGTTTTGGACTATTGTCTTTGTTTTGGACTATTGCCTGTTTTTGTTCAATAAATTTGGCAAACTGCGAATCTGCTCTTGGGTCCCTTTTTCTCCCAGCAACCCTAACAAATACATTGTGTCAAAGCAACTGAACAACATTCATTAGGAAAACAGTGTGTCAATAATGCAAAACAACAGTTAAAGGCAGTTCATCATTGAATTCAATCAGGACCACTTCCGTCAAGTATATTTATGACAATTATAATTGCATACAGTTAGTGTTGGCGGTATGGTAATGTACTGGGCAACTCTCCACATCCCTGTCCATGCAGCCATGCTTGGACAGAGCAGGGAGAGCAGCAAGACAAACCCCCCTGGGGTACAGAACATAACCATTATAAGCATACATAATTACAATTCACAATTACATGAGTTGTAAACAAAATGTGATAGAGACTGTTTCCAATGAAGAGAATGTAAAGAAAGAACAAAGTTAGATCAGATAACAGGTTCAGTTGGTGGAGTTAGGGTTGAAGGAGGAAGTTAATTGCAAGCATGATGCGATGGAAGAGACACTGAAGAATGGGAATTTAAATAGACCGCAGGTGATAGGTGTCAAGACTGGATTGGTACACGTCAGGAACAGCTGACTGTCAGCTGATGCAAGCGTGACTAACGTGGCCTGACTGAACTAACGCGATGCTCGATTTCAGTGATGTCACCTCTGTTCAGTTTAAATAGTGTCTGTGCATTTATTTGCAGTCAAGTCAATGATATCACTGTAGATAAAGTGACCCCAACTACGCAAGCCAGAGGCGACAGCGGCAAGGAACCGAAACTCCATCGATGACAGAATGGAGAAAAAAACCTTGGGAGAAACCAGGCTCAGTCGGGGGCCAGTTCTCCTCTGACCAGACGAAACCAGCAGTTCAATTCAAGGCTGCAGCAAAGTCAGATTGTGCAGAAGAATCATCTGTTTCCTGTGGTCTTGTCCTGGTGGTCAACTGAGACAAGGTCTTTACTGGTCTTTACTGGTCTCCGCTGTCTTTCAGGGCTGTAGAGGTCCTTTCTAGGTGCCGATCCACCATCTGGTCTGGATACGTACTGGATCCTGGTGACGGCAGTGTCCCTCTGATCTGAATACAGGCTGGATCTGGTGGCTGCGATGACCTCGGAATAAGAGAGAAACAGACTAATATTAGTGTAGATGCAATTCTTCTAATGATGTAGCAAGTACATCTGGTGTTATGGCTTGTATTCTAGATTCATTGCACACATATTGAAATATTTCAGAGTTGCTTTGTTTTAATGAAGGTTATGACTTAAATCTTAGGAAAGTAAAAAATTTGAATATTCCATTTTGAGCTTGATTAGTTTGATTAATTTTAAAAAGACTAATTTTAAAAGACTACTGACTTGACAATTGTCCAGAAGATGATCATCTTGATGAGCTGAAGGTCATTATCAAAGCAACCTGGGCCTCAATAGTGCCACAGCAATGCCACAGGCTGATCACCTTCATGCCATGCCGCATTGAAGCAGTAATTTGTGCAAAAGGAGCCCCAACCAGGTATTAAGTGGATAATTAAACCTACTTTGTAGATCTGGAACATTTCTGTTTTGTAAATCTTTTTTTGATTGATCTTTGAGAAAATTTTAGAATTTTTTGAGATACTGATTTTTAAATTTCCCTAAGCTGTAAATTGTAACCATCAGAATTAAAAAAAAAACTCTTGAAATATGTCAGTTTGTGTGCAATGAATCTTGAATATATGAATATTTGCTTTTTTTATTATTAAATTAAACTAAAAAACTAAAAACTCAGTTATATATTCTAGGTTACTAATTTTAGATAACATATTCTACTGTTTTTCTAGATTACTTATAATCAAACTTGTATTATACCTACATAGCCTATATATCAGACTGACATTGTTGATCTGCCTCCTCGTGAATGGTCCAATATAGCGGGGACTATGCTTGCGGCAAGGTAGATGGAGACGAATGTCTCACGTGGATAACCAAACCTTCTCTCAAAGTTGGTATTGCAGAGTGGCTCGGCGATGAGTGTCTGCTTGGGCTTGGTGTCTGCAAACTGCCTGCTGTAGATGGACATGTGCTAAGTCCCAGACCCTCTCACTTTCTCTGAACCAATGATCAAACGCTGGAACGTCAAATGGTTCTCCCATCCAAGGGAACGGGAGGTTGGTAGATGCACTGAAAAGGGGTGAGGCCGGTAGTTTGCTGACTGAGGGAGATTTGTGGGTACTCAGCCCAGGGAAGGTAGAGGCTCCAACAAAGATACCACCCGATTTCCTGAATCTTTCATTCAGTCTGGCAATTTGATTGTAGATGATATCCAGAGGTGGGGCTAACTGATACTCAGAAGAGCTGGAAAAAGGCCCGCCATACCCAGGAGATGAATTGGGCCCACGATCAGAGGTGATGTTTTCAGGGATGGTGAAATTTTGAAAGAATTGTTTGAATAACTGCATTGGTGTTTCCATGGCAGTAGATCATTTTCTGAGAAGGAGAAATTAGCACCCCTTAGAGAACCTGTCGACAACTATGAGGATGCATGTGTAAGATTCAGACCTGGAGAGGTCTAAAATATAGAGACACTCAACACACAACAGCTCAACTACACTTCAGTTGCTCCTTCCCTGAACTCAGGTGATTCATGTTTCCTGGTTCTGTTTGAGTCATATGTGTAAAACAGGCATGTCAAGTCTGTAAAGCATGATTTGTCTATAAGATGGCAATCTCAGACATACACCCAAAGAATACAAGTTACAGAGAAGCAGGACAACAGCCTTACAAAGTGCAGAAATACTGCATCCTGATTACTATACTTACAGGTGCATCTCAAAAAAAACAATTATATCCTAGAATAGGTGTTCGGTTTTTGTAATTTAATTTAAAAAGCAAACTTTATTGTATTCGAGATTCATTGTAAACATACTGAAATATTTCATAGTTGTTTTGTTTTAATTCTGGTGGATACGACTTACAGCTTGGGAAAATTAAAAATTTAGTATCTCAAAAAATTTTAATATTCAGTTTTGACCTTGATTAGTTTGATTTATTTTGAGTATAAATACTGGGTACCTCCTGGGCTAGTTTAGAACATGCAACCACAATTATGGGAAAGATTACTCTCTTGACAGTTGTCCAGAAGATGATCATCAACACCCTCCACAAGGAGGGTAAGTCACAGAAGGTCATTGCTGAAAGGGCTGGCTGTTGCCAGAGTACTTTATTGAAATATATTCATAGAAACTTGACTGGAAGGAAAAATGTAGGTGGGAAAAGGTGCACAAGCAACAGGGATGACCCCAGCCTTGGGATAATTGTCAGGAAAAGCCAATTCAAGAACTTAGGAGAGCTTCGCAAGGAGTGGACTGAAACTGTTGTCAGCGCATCAAGATGATGATCATCATATCAGTAGATCATTTTGCACCCCTTAGAGAACCTGTCGAAAATTATGAGGATGTATGTGTGAGATTCAGACCTGGGGAGGTCTGTGACAAAGTCAACTCTGTTGTGAGACCATCGTTTGATTCTCTGGCCATATTGGGCCACCAGTAGTGGGTTTCAAGGAGCGAGATGGTTTTCAGGCTACCTGGATGACCAGAACCTGGAGAAGAGTGCAGTGCAATGGAGTAACTCCCAGAACACCTCGTTCATAAATTCTTGGAATACAGAAGGTGAGTTAGATAATTCAAACGGCATGACAAGATATTCACAGTGTCCGGTATGACAAAGGCCCGCATAATGAGCTGCATAATGAGCCATTCAGTCAGGTGTGTGACTGAAAGGGGAAGAGTTATAAGAAAGAATGTAAGGACAAAATAAATGTATATAATTTTATGTTTGTAGTTTATTTAGAATATATGTAATTATCCCACAACATAATTTAATATTCACTTACAGGTGCAGTTAAACAGTTTATTAGGAACAATCAAAGCTGGCTTTCAAAGCTGATTTTTTTGCATTATTACTCCAGTCACACAATCCTTCACATCCTTTTAACAATCTGATTTTCTACAAAAAAATATTATTATTATTATTATTATTATTATTATTAATATTGAAAAGAGCTGAGAATATTTTTTCAGATTTTTGGGGGGGAATAAATTGAAAGAACAGCATTGTTTGTTACATTTGTTACATTAACATTTATTTGTTACATTTATATTATTTACATCAAGCTTTTGTATGGTATAGTGTATATTGTTATTGAAACTTCATAATGTTTCACTTGATTATACATTTAGTCAGGAATTATAGTTTGGAAAAGTCTAACTAGTAAAATGTTTACACGTTATGTGAAAACTAGTACAAGTATATAAATAAATAAAAAGAGACTTACTCATGTTTATGATCTCTGCTGAATAAAGCACTTAATCTTTTTTCTGAGGAAATCCAAATCTCAAATCCTGAGGTAATCCACATCACATCTTTTTTTCACGTCTTATTCCTCTCATTGCGAAGCAAAGAGTAAAATAAAAACACTTGAAGAACAGTCTCGCTGCATTGTTTTCTGTTGTATGGGTGTATTCAAGCCATGCGCTTCAGTGAAACATTATAATCTGAATATAATTATAATTCATTATAATCCTATTATAATCTCAATAGCGCGTTCAGTGCGGGGACGTGATCGAATTAGCAGATAATGAAGGGAGACGTGAAAAACGGACATAGCGTTGTTTTCATTTGGATTACTTTATAACAGAATGTTTTTTTTTCGGCAACACTTGTTTAGTTTACAAGTAGACATGTCAAGCTTTAGATATCTCTCTCATGTCTCTTCGTTGAGTATTCACTGAGTTACAGTTCATTTCAATGACGCATGTCTAAATGAAGATCACCACAGACAAAGGCTGCAGACAGCACACCTTGTTTGTTATCTTTATTTTATAAATGCACAAAGTTTTGTTGTTAATATGTCTGCATACAAACAAAGTAGACCCTTTACAGATTCGATTGATGTATGCTCTTATCTGTACGATCAAAACTGAAAGTTTAATTTAAGTTATTTTCGGGGTTATCAGGAGAAAATGACTCAACGCGTATATGCGTTAATCGCCTTGAAAGAGTTGAAGTGATAAAATATAACTTAATTCCCACCATATTTCTGAAATTATCTGTCAATCTAATCTGATTAATTTGATCATTCTCTTTTATTCTAAATCTGCAATTGCAGCTCATCTGCATTGCATTAGCATTCATTAGCTTGTCATAAGCATTGACATTCATGCCTATCTCTGTTTTCTTTTCTTTTTTCTTTTCTCCTGTCCTCTCTCTCATTACTCTCTCAATCAGGTTTTTTACAAGTTCTTCAAACAACTGTGTTAAGAACTTGACCCCAAAGAACTAGTTAATTATAGACCAAATCCCCCTTTTCTGTCCAAGATACTAGAAAAGGTATTATCCTCACAATTATATTCCTTCTTAGAGAAAAAGGGTTTCTTTGAGGATTTCCAGTCAGGATTTAGACCGTATCATAGTACTGAGACTGCTCTCCATAGAGTTACAAATGACCTGCTCTTATCATCTGATCGTGGTTGTATCTCTCTGTAATAAAGTGCTATTGGATCTCGGTGCTGCGTTCGACACTATTGACCACAACATTTTTTTGCATAGACTAGAAAACTTTGTTGGCATTAATGGAAGTGCATTATCATGGTTCTAAAGATACTTATCTGACCGCCATCAATTCATAGCAGTGAATGAAGAGGTATCATATCAATCACAAGTGCAGATGGAGTACCTCAAGGCTCAGTACTAGGGCCATTACTCTGCACTCTTTACATCTTAACCTTGGGAGATATCATCAGAAAACATGGTGTCAGCTTTCACTGTTATACTGATGATACTCAGTTCTATATTTCTTCGCAGCCCGGCGAAACATACCAATTTGAAAAACTAATTAAATGCATAGTCTATATAAAAAGCTGGATAACAATAAAAAACAGAGGTGGTAATTATAGGACCTAAAAACTCTGCTTGTAATAACCTAGAACACTGTCTAAGACTTGATGGCTGCTCTGTCAATTCTTCGTCATCAGTTAAGAACCTAGTTGTGCTATTTGATAGCAACCTTTCCTTAGAAAATCACATTTCTAGCATTTGTAAAACTGCATTTTTCCATCTCAAAATTATATCTAAATTACATTAGATTATTGTAATGCTTTAATGGGTGGTTGTTCTGCACACTTAATAAACAAACTCCAGCTAGTCCAAAAAGCAGCAGCTAGTGTTCTTACTATAACCAGTAAGTATGACCATATTAGCCCGGTTCTGTCAACACTGCACTGGATCCCTATCAAACATCGTGTAGATTTTAAAATCTTACTGCACTGAATGGTTTAGCACCTCAGTATTTGAAGGAGCTCTTGTTACTTTATAGCCCTCCACATCTGCTGCATTCTTAAAACTCAGGCAGTTTGATAATACCTAGAAAATCAACTGTTGGCGGCAGATCCTTTTCTTATTTAGCGCGTTAACTCTGGAATAACCTACCTAACATTGTTCGGGAGGGCAGACACACTCTTTCAGTTTAAATCTAGAATAAAGAGCTATCTCTTTAACCTGGCTTACACATAACACACTTGTATGCTTCTAATATCCAAATCCGTTAAAGGATTTTTAGGCTGCATTAATTAGGTAAACCGGAACACTTCCCATAACACCCAATGTACTTGCCACATTGTTAGAAGAATGGCATCTACGCTAATATTAGTCTATTTCTCTCTTATTGCGAGGTCACTGTAGCCATCAGATCAGGTCTGTATCCTGATCAGAGGATCACTGCAGTGACCCGGATCCAGTACGTATCCAGCCCAGATGGTGGATCAGCACCTAGAAAGGACCTCTACAGTAGAGGTCTTCACAGTGCACCCGAGACCCGTAAAGGTTTGGGTCTATATTTTAAATGATCAGCCAGGTCCGGGTCGGGTCCGAATCTATTACCTCAGGTCGCGGGTCTGTTTAACATTGTGTGTAATACCCGTGCGATTGGTGAACAAACACTGCCGTGATCAGTCACTGCTTGTGTTTCTTGTAACTTGCAACTTGTAAAATTATGAAAAGAGTGAGCCAAAAAAAATAGTGATCTCTCTCTCTCTCCACCTTTAGAAGCAGAGCGCGCAGACTCAAAGTTAATGCAAGTGCATGCATGGTGATAATGCTTGCAGACTTGACACACTAATATTTTATCTATTTCAAATCAGCAACACAATCTGAGGTGAACTGTCACATGAATGTTTTCTATGACGCTCAAATTGCGTTAAAACATATTTTAGGTTGATACAGCTAGCACATATGTGCAGCCTCAAGCGCGTTTCATGTTTCTATGGCAACCAGTGAGGGACACTTCGACCGCCAAACCGTGCTTTACATTTTCTCCTATTTTTATAATAATATAAATGAAGCGTTAAATCTTAAAGTTTTAGTGGTCAGATTCAGACTCAACACAGAGCAGAGAGCACCGAGATGATAACAAATATATAATGTCAGCAGCCATGGCATTGCACGAGCGATCGTTATTATAGTTCAAAAGGGCAAACAGTCGAAGTTATTATGCGAGTTAACTCGAGTCAGATTGTACATGTGCACAGTTGCATTTGTCATCCGTCACCGTGACATCAAGTGGACTGAAATAATGAGTGGATTAAGCTTGGACTTAGAATAATGAGAGGAATAACATGGATAACTTTCTTGTTGGAGGATTGTAATGCATCACAGGCAGTCAGGTACAAGGAAGAGAGACTACGGCTCCTTAAATTAGGTAAGACAAAAAGCTTTATTTTTCGCAACAGGTTTATTGAATTGTAATAGCAATTTAAGGTGGAATATGTGACAATCGGGTCCAGTCGGGTCTATGTCTTCCCGGTTGGGTCGGGTCTGGGTAGGAATTTCTCGGATCTACACGGGTCCAGGTTCACCTTTTGAAATATTAGACGGGTTCGGGTCGGCTACAGCCCTGAAAGACAGCGGAGACCAGGACAACTAGATATGCCAGATCCCCTGTAAAGACCTTGTCTCAGACGACCACAGGGACATGACCACAGGAAACAGATGATTCTTCTGCACAATCTGACTTTGCTGCAGCCTGGAATTGAACTGCTGGTTTAGTCTGGTCAGAGACTAAACCAGCAATGAGCCTGGTTTCTCCCAAGGTTTTTTCTCCATTCTGTCACTGATGGGAGTTTTGATTCTTGGCGCTGTCGCCTCTGGCTTGCTTGCTTAGTTGGGGACACTTCATGTGTAGCGATATCATTGACTTGATTGCAAATGGTTGCATAGATACTATTTAAACTGAACTGAGATGAATGATGACATCACTGAATTCAATGATGAACTGCCTTTAACTGTCATTTTGTATTATTGACACACTGTTTTCCTAATTAATGTTGTTCAGTTGCTTAGACGCAATCTTTTTATAAATAAAGGTGACTTGACGACGATTTAATGCTTCCTCTGCTTGCTCTATGGTTACTTCTTCATGGCTTCTTGTTGGCAGCCATATTAGCACGGCCATGCCAAACAGAACTTGCGAAATATTGTTTTGCTGATGCGGACTCTACAAAGCATTTTCCTTGTCATTGCCTTGTTTCATGCCATGGATTACGATTCAGTTTTGCCCTTGGATATTCCTTGGATATTCCTATTTGCCTATTTGTGGACCTTGCCTATTTTGACCACGCTGTGTTTTGATAAAAGCTTGCAATTAGATCTATAATGCTTGTCTGTGTCCTGCCATTACAGCACTGTAACTAAATCCATTAGATTTTAGCCCGCTAAATTTAAACTTGGACTAAAACTAAAAACAATTCAGATTACTTAAATATGATTAAAACTAAATGGCATTTTAGTCAAAAGACTATGATTAAAACTAAATCAAAATTTGCTGTCATAATTAGCACTGGTATGAATCGGACAAACTTTGTAAATATTACTAATCTATAATAGAGAACCGGATCGCTCATGACATCATAAAAGTGAAGCATACGTGCCGCCATATTAGTATTATTCCCATATATTCTATTGAATTAATGTTTTAGCATTAAAACAGTGTGTTTTTCATGATAAAACATCACCTAACCAGTCAGCATTTGTATATCTTTAGTATCCCAGTACATTCTTGTAACACAAACAACCTGAACATATAAACAGTTATTTGTTCAATGTCTGGGATTTCCCCTTCATATTAAAAAGTTACGTTCTTATACATTACAGCAGTGAACATCAGACGAAAATGATAAATATGGCACACTCAATATATTTATTACAAATGACAAAGTGCTCATTCTGAAATCTGAATAAAGATGTAAATTTTTATGCACATATAGCTTAATTGAAGCTTTATTTCCAAGATGATTTGTGGAACTGCTGAGGTGGTATGGAAGCCCAGGTTTCTTTGACAGTGCCTTCAGCTCATTTGCATTTTTTGGTCTCTTGTTTCTCATTTTCCTCTTGACAATACCCCATAGATTCAGGTCTGGTGAGTTTGCTGGCAAGTCAAGCACACCAACACCATGGTCATTTAACCAACTTTTCGTGCTTTTGGCAGTGTGGACAGGTGCCAAATCCTGCTGGAAAATGAAATCTGTGTCTTCAAAAAGCTGGTCAGGAGAAGGATGAAGCATGATGTGCTCCAAACTTTCTTGGTAAATGGATGCAGTAACTTTGGTTTTCAAAAAACACAATGGACCAACACCAGCAGATGACATTGCAAACCAAATCATCGCAGACTTTGGAAACTTAACACTGGACTTAAAGCAACTTGGGCTACGAGCTTCTCCACCCTTCCTCCAGACTTAGACCTTGGTTTCCAAATGAAATTCAAAAGCTCTCATCTGAAAAGAGGACTTTGGACCACTGGGCAACAGTCCAGTTCTTGTTCTACTTAGCCCTAGTAAGATGACTCTGACTTTGTCTGTGGTTCATGAGTGGCTTAACAAGAGGAATCCTACAACTGAAGCCAAATCTCTTGACACATCTGTGTGTGGTGGCTCTTGATGCCTTGACCCCAGCCTCAGTCATTTCCTTGTGAAGTTCACTCAAATTCTTGAATCCAGTTTGCTTGACAATCCTCAAAATCTGTGGTTCTCTCGGTTGGTTGTGCATCTTTTTCTTCCGCACTTTTTCCTTTCTTTTAACATGCTTGGATATAGCACTCTTTGAACAGCCAGCTTCTTTGGCAATGAATGTTTGTGTCTTACCCTTCTTGTGAAGGGTGTCAATGATTGTCTTCTGGACAACTGTCAGATCAGCAGTCTTCCCCATAATTGTGTAAGCTAGTGAACCAAACTGGGAGACCATTTTGAAGGCTCTGGAAACCTTTGCAGGTATTTTGAGTTGATTAGCTGATTGGCATGTCATCATATTCTAATTTGTTGAGATTTGAATTGCTGGGTTTTTGTTAAATGTGAGCCAAAATCATCACAATTAAAAGAACCAAAGACTAACAGTAAACTACTTCAGTCTGTGTGCATTTAATTTATTTAATACACAAGTTTCACAATTTGAGTAGAATTAATGAAATAAATAAACTTTTCCGTGCCATTCAAATTTATTGAGATGCACCTGTAGTATGAGATGCTTGTATTGTATTATTCACTGTACTGTATATTAGAATCAATTTCAGACACGTATACCAGATATATGTTCATGTTTAATATTTCCTACAAAATTATGTACATAAAGAAATATATTTTGTGTTGGATCAGTTTCCTGTATCATCAGTGCTCCACTCACACTATCACTATATATCACTCAATCAATATATCGCTTATACTGCCCAAAGAGCAATCAAGCTCGGGTTTGGACCAGGCAATCGAACCGAGTGTGAAAAAAACCAGAGTTTGAGAAAAACACAGAAACAAATCATAACTCAGGGGGACTCACACACACTGACGTTACTGTCTATATGAAGATTTGTTACACACATTATTCGGACATGTTATTTCAGTGAAAGAATTTCAGCTGCAGTATTAATGTCATGAAGGGAAAAGAAGAGACTTTGTAACATCTACTGTTACTGATTTATCATGCAGCTCAAAGCATTATGGGTGAAATATCACGTCAATCTATTCTGAGTCTAACACAGTTTCACTGATGATCCTTTATAAACACCAAACCCAGGATAGAGCGGCTGAGTGAATGTGGTCTGGACTGTGTGGATGAGGCTCATTGTGTCAGAGACGCTGTAGAAGGACAGAGTTCCTGCACTGTGATCCACAAACACTCCTATTTTACCTCTGTTGGACTTTACAGGGAGATCAGTCCATTTGTTATTGTTTATGAATGAGTAACTGGAATGTGAGCAGAACAAACTCCAGGACTGATCGTTACATCCAAATGAACACTCATTACTTGAACCCTTCCTGCTGATGCTCTTATATGACACTGATATACGAACACCTCCACTCCACTCCTGCTCCCAGTAACAGCGTCCACACACACTCTCTCTACACAACACCTGAACATACACATCAAATCTGTCTGGATGATCAGGATACGACTGTACTTTTCTAGTGGCAGTAATCACTCTGTTATTCTCAGACAGACAGAGGAATTTATTCACTGTGTTTAGATCCAGAGTGAGCTGATGGGAATCTGATGGAGATAAAAGACATCAGAATCAGGAATTATGAATCTGTTTGATCTTTTCATGTAGCTGAACTCTTCATGTTCAGTGTATCATCAGTGTCTCAGTACAGATGACCAGATATCAGTGCAAATCATCATTACCATCATCAGTTATAAACTCTTCTTTCATCTTCTACAGGAAGAACATGAACACACTCAGTGAGGTTTTCTGCTTGTTTTCTGACTGACTTACATTGTAGGAAGTCCTTCCTGGTTCTGGGAACAATGTTGGTGATTGTGACTGTGGAAATCAAAAGACATGAACAGTGTGATTCTCATGAACCTGTATCCATTCCTAAGACATTTCTAATATGATGTTCTTCATGATGATGGACTGGTTTCTGAGAGCATATTAATCTCCAGGACTTTACCTCTGTCTGAGATCTTCTTGAGCTGCTCTTTGCAGAAATCCTCCAGTTTGTCTCTCAGCTGATGGACAGATTCTCTCAGACCATCAGAAGAGACGAGAGAACAGAAGAGATCATCATTTCCTTCTGTAGATTCAGGAGGTGCTGAGAGACACGGGAAACTCTACAGAAAACAGAAATCAAACTCATCAGCTCCACACTACACCCAATAACCTGCAGGAACATCAGATTTGTTCAGCTCTTGTTGACTTGACTGATCATTAGTAACTCACATCAATCCAGCACTTTCATTCATATTCATTATATCACATTATAGCTGCAGATTCTAGTATTTGCAACTTACACTATATGTGAACCTTCTAGGAAATAGTTTGGATATAACATCAGTTAACAACATAAATATCCATCTAACAGCTCAAGCACATCAATGGAGTCTGATTATAGGGTCGAGTAGATTTGCTCAGGAAAGGCAGAGATTAGAATGAACATTTACAACTTTATAGGAATTAGAGACACAGAAATTTCAAAAGGACCCTTGAAGGGTACTAAAGTTTGGTGGCACAAGTGGTTTTTGACAGCTTAATATATCTTTAATAAGAAATAGCTCAGAGAAAACATTCCTAAGAGATTTTCAGAGCTGCAAGCCATTTGTAGGAAAAAGATGATCAGATGAGAGTCTGGTTGATGATTATATAATAAGACATTTATGAAATGTTTCTATGTGAGTCTCTGTCACCGCAGGATCTGCTCAAGTCCACTATGATCCTGTTCTTCTAGATCTGTGTTACCTGCAGGAACTGGATGTGATCCTGTGTGTGTGAAAGCTGCTCCAGCTCAGCGTCTCTCCTCCTCAGATCATTGATCTCCTGCTCCATCTGCTTCAGTTGTCCTTCAGCTCGACTCACTGCAGTCTTTTCCTGATCTCTGTTCAGTCGTATCAGCTCAGAGATCCTCTCACTGTCCTCCACTGCTGTCTGTGCAGAGCGCTGTTAGGACACACAGTGATTCAGCTTCAGTGAGACTGAAACAAACTTCTCTTCTTCTCCAGACTCACCTTATGAGACTCCACAGTCTCTCTCAGCTGCTGGAGATCTTTATCTCTCTGCTGGAACGTCTTCTGCATCTCTTTCAGCTGCTTCTGCAGGACAAACAGATGATAGTGAATCTCACAGAAAACCACTATGGGATTTAAATGCTGCCATGATTCAAAACTGAAAATACAGGTCTGAAAGGTTGAAACTAAGTGTTCGAAAACTCAAAAACTTACAAAAAAAAGTTTTGCAAGATCGAAAAAATAAGATTTGCAAGCTTGCAAAATATTATAAAATGTAAAAAAAATAAAAATATCTCTGCAAACCTTATGTTGTTTTTTAGATTTCCTTCTTCAGAACTGCAACATTTTTTTACGATGTTGTGCAAATAATTTTTCAGAGTTTCAAATTTGTCAGTGTTCTCCCACTGTATTAGATTGTTTCCAGGTTTGAAACCTTGTAAATGGTGATCTGAAAACTGGTGTGCGAATGTATGATTTTTTTTTTTTTGAAACTCTGAAAACAGAGCTTTGCAGTCTTGCAAAATGGTAAAAAAAATTACATCTCTTCAAACGTAATTTTGTTTTTGAGTTTTCCCTCTTCAGAAGTGCAACACTCTTTTTTAAGTTGGTGTGCAATCATTTTTTCAGAGTTTCGAATTTGTCACTGTTCTTCCAGTGTATAGTTTGCTTTCAAGATTTGAAACCCCGTAAATAGTGATCTGAAAACTGGTGTGCGAATAGGTGAAAAAAAGTTTTGAAACTGAAAACTGAGGTTCGAAAGGGCGAAACTTATTAGGCCTACATTACATTAGCACTCCTATTGCAGACTATTTTTTCAGAGCTGAGTTAACAACAAACACTTTGCGGAGATACGCACACACAGTTGTGAGCTTGCGACTCACGTGATTTGTGGCAGTGTTGTCACGCAGCTCTGCTCTGAAACTCTGAAACTCAGACTGAGCGAAAATGAAGCTTCGCAACCTCGCAAATAAAAAAAAGCCTGGAGGGAGGGCCTTCTGCTCTTGGCCAATGCTTTGCTGTCTGCTGACGTACAGTCCAATCACAAGTCGTATTTACTGGAAAGGTGGGATTGACCGACTGCTCCGCCAAAGACAAAAGCGCACAGGATACGCAAACCGAGGATGCACAGATTTCTGTCCACAAGGCGGTCCGTCAGCTCTATCCTCTCTCAATCCGTCACAAACAGCGTATGAGGACAATGAAAGCAATATAAAACAACAAATGTACAAGTGCTATAACAAGTCTCAGTTAGCTTACACGTAACAAAGGCTTTTAAATAATATGATAAAGAAATACTGATAACAGATAGAATAGAAAAAGAATAGAGCAAGCTAGAGTTAGAGGTCTTTTTGCCTTTGTTAATTGTATAATGAAAGAAAACCGATAGAATACAAAATAATAGAAAGCTTAATATTATTCTTTTTTTTAAGAATAGTGAGTGTTAAAGTTAGAAGGTCAAATACATTTGGAAGAGATGTGTTTTAAGCCGATTCTTGAAGATAAGGATTGGGTACAGACAATCCAGTAAAGATTTCCCCAAACGAAGGTCTGAGAGTACAGAATATCCTCAATGCAGAAAGCACTCTCTTTCACTCACACACAGTATCAATTTTAGCATGTGGTGCAGAACAAATAGTTTATCATACGTTTTAAACATTATATATTTATTAGCCTAGTTATTTATGTTTTATATATATATATATATATATATATATATATATATATATATATATATATATATATATATATATTATATATGAAAATACAGATGTTTAGATTATAATTCAGGTTTATTTTTACAAAATATAGATTTTAAAACGTCTCAATACATATAGCTTATAGTGATTGCAGAAAAAAGTTAACCATGCATTCATAAATTTGTAATAGGCAATTATTTATAATTTTACTGAAATATTTTAATAAAAGTAAAAAATACACTGTACACCTTTCTGAATATTTAAATATAATATCTAAATATTCTTTTGGATGCACTATTGAAGTCACTTTAATTGTAATATTCGGTCTCTACATGAAGAGAGAGTCAGTGGTCCACTGCGTGAGGAAAGTGAGTCGTGAGGAAAGTGAATCGTTCGCTGCGTGAGGAAAGTGAGTCGCCAGCTGAGGAAAGTGAGGTGAGAGTGTACATACTGATGCACCGCCGGTCTATCAGTGGTAAACTCAGTGGCTACTGGCAATTGTATAGTGAATTTCAACGACAAGTGGGTAAACCTTTATTTTAGAACTGGACCGCGACGGGACCGCCTTGTGGACAGAAATCTGTGCATCCTCGGTTTGCGTATCCTGTGCGCTTTTGTCTTTGGCGGAGCAGTCGGTCAATCCCACCTTTCCAGTAAATACGACTTGTGATTGGACTGTACGTCAGCAGACAGCAAAGCATTGGCCAAGAGCAGAAGGCCCTCCCTCCAGGCTTTTTTTTATTTGCGAGGTTGCGAAGCTTCATTTTCGCTCAGTCTGAGTTTCAGAGTTTCAGAGCAGAGCTGCGTGACAACACTGCCACAAATCACGTGAGTCGCAAGCTCGCAACTGTGTGTGTGTATCTCCGCAAAGTGGGTGTTGTAAACTCAGCTCTGAAAAAATAGTCTGCAATAGGAGTGCTAATGTAATGTAATGTAATAAGTTTCGCCCTTTCGAACCTCAGTTTTCAGTTTCAAAACTTTTTTTCACACATTCGCACACCAGTTTTCAGATCACTATTTACGGGGTTTCAAATCTTGAAAACAAACTATACACTGGAAGAACAGTGACAAATTCGAAACTCTGAAAAAATGATTGCACAACACCATAAAAAAGAGTGTTGCACTTCTGAAGGGGGAAAACTCAAAAACAAAATTACGTTTGAAGAGATGTAATTTTATTTTACCACTTTGCAAGCCTGCAAAGCTCTGTTTTCAGAGTTTCAAAAAAAAATTTCACACATTCGCACACCAGTTTTCAGATCACCATTTACAAGGTTTCAAACCTGGAAAACAATCTAATACAGTGGGAGAACACTGACAAATTTGAAACTCTGAAAAATTATTTGCGCAACATTTAAAAAAATGTTGCAGTTCTGAAGAAGGAAATCTCAAAAACAACATAAGGTTTGCAGAGATATTTTTTTTTTTTACATTTTGCAAGCTTGCAAATCTTATTTTTCGATCTTGCAAAACTTTTTTTTGTAAGTTTTTGAGTTTTCGAACACTTAGTTTCAACCTTTCAGACCTGAATTTTCAGTTTTGAATCATGGCAGCATTTAAATCCCATAAACTACTGGCTCTAAATCATCATGTGAACAGATGAATCCAGTAAAAGTGGAACTGATAACTAAGGCCGACCGTCTGCTAGCCGCCTCCCGTCACAGAGGTCAGTTAATTCTCAGCACATAGAGACTTTTTCACCTAGATATCACACTATAGAGACTGTGTCTGTTCCCCGAACTAGAAAAAACAAAAAACGTCCAAACCAAGTTAAGATTAACAATTTAATTGAGGTTCAACAAATAAAAAACAGAAGCAATATGGATAAACAAATGATAAAGCTTGGCTTATTGAATATCAGATCCCTTTCTACGAAAACACTTTTTGTAAATAATATGATCACTGATCATAATATAGATGTACTCTGTTTGACAGAAACCTGGCTAAAACCTGATGATTACATTATTTTAAATGAGTCCACCCCCCAAGATTACTGTTATAAACATGAGCCGCGTCTAAAAGGCAAAGGCGGAGATGTTGCTTCAATTTATAACAACGTTTTCAGGATTTCTCAGAGGGCAGGCTTCAAGTATAACTCATTTAAAGTAATGGTGCTTCATATAACATTATCCAGAGAAACAAATGTTAATGATAAATCCCCTGTTATGTTTGTACTGGCTACTGTATACAGGCCACCAGGGCACCATACAGACTTTATTAAAGAGTTTGGTGATTTTACATCCGAGTTAGTTCTGGCTGCAGATAAAGTTTAAATAGTTGGTGATTTTAATATCCATGTTGATAATGAAAAAGATGCATTGGGATCAGCATTTATAGACATTCTGAACTCTATTGGTGTGAGACAACACGTTTCAGGACCTACTCACTGTCGAAATCATACTCTAGATTTAATACTGTCACATGGAATTGATGTTGATGGTGTTGAAATTATTCAGCCAAGTGATGATATCTCAGATCATTATTTAGTTCTTTGCAAAATTCATATAGCCAAAATTGTAAATTCTACTTCTTGTTACAAGTATGGAAGAACCATCACTTCTAACACAAAAGACTGCTTTTTAAGTTATCTTCCTGATGTATCCAAATTCCTTAGCATATCCAAAACCTCAGAACAACTTGATGATGTAACGGAAACTATGGACTCTCTCTTTTCTAGCACTTTAAATAAAGTTGCTCCTTTACGCTTAAGGAAGGTTAAGGAAAACAGTTTGACACCATGGTATAATGAGCATATTCGCACCCTAAAGAGAGCAGCCCGAAAAATGGAGCGCAGCTGGAGGAAAACAAGACTAGAGGTATTTCGTATTGCTTGGCGGAAAAGTAACATATCCTACAGAAAAGCATTAAAAACTGCTAGATCCAATTACTTTTCTTCTCTTTTAGAAGAAAACAAACATAACCCCAGGTATTTATTCAATACAGTGGCTAAATTAACGAAAAATAAAGCCTCAACAAGTGTTGACATTTCCCAACACCACAGCAGTAATGACTTTATGAACTACTTTACTTCGAAAATCGATACTATTAGAGATAAAAATTGCAACCATTCAGCCGTCAGCTACAGTATCACATCAGACAGTGCACTATAGACCCCCTGAGGAACAGTTCCACTCATTCTCTACTATAGGAGAGGAAGAATTGTATAAACTTGTTAAATCATCTAAACCAACAACATGTATGTTAGACCCTATACCATCTAAGCTCCTAAAAGAGGTGCTTCCAGAAGTCATAGATCCTCTTCTGACTATTATTAATTCCTCATTGTCATTAGGATATGTGCCCAAAACTTTCAAACTGGCTGTTATTAAGCCTCTCTTGCAGTTTAAATCTAGATTAAAGACCCATCTCTTTAACCTGGCATACACATAACATACTAATATGCTTTTATTATCCAAATCCGTTAAAGGATTTTTAGGCTGCATTAATTAGATAAACCGGAACCGGAAACACTTCCCATAACACCCTATGTACATGCTACATCATTAGAAGAATGGCATCTACGCTAATATTTGTCTGTTTCTCTCTTGTTCCGAGGTCACCGTAGCCACCAGATCCAGTCTGTGTCCAGATCAGAGGGTCACTGCAGTCACCCGGATCCAGTACGTATCCAGACCAGATGGTGGATCAGCACCTAGAAAGGACCTCTACATCCCTGAAAGACAGCGGAGACCAGGACAACTAGAGCCCCAGATACAGATCCCCTGTAAAGACCTTGTCTCAGAGGAGCACCAGGACAAAACCACAGGAAACCGATGATTCTTCTGCACAATCTTACTTTGCTGCAGCCTGGAATTGAACTACTGGTTTCGTCTGGTCAGAGGAGAACTGGCCCCCCAACTGAGCCTGGTTTCTCCCAAGGTTTTTTTCTCCATTATGTCACCGATGGAGTTTCGGTTCCTTGCCGCTGTCGCCTCTGGCTTGCTTAGTTGGGGAAACTTCATCTACAGCGATATCGTTGACTTGATTGCAAATAAATGCACAGACACTATTTAACTGAACAGAGATGACATAACTCAATCCAATGATGAACTGCCTTTAACTATAATTTTTGCATTATTGACACTGTTTTCCCAATGAATGTTGTTCAGTTGCTTTGATGCAATGTATTTTGTTTAAAGCGCTATATAAATAAAGGTGACTTGACTTGACTTGACTAAGGGCTGTAGGTTTAAACTCTTGAAGGGATGATTGATGGTTTACCACTATTGTACATCTATGAATAAATATCAAAGCCTGTTTCACACTACAAGTGTAAGTATTATAAAAGTGAAACTGACACAAACGTACAGCTTCAAATTGAAAGTTTTTCTCCATTAATCTGTGGCTCTATACAGAAAACAATCTGATTGTTGGATCACTACACTGAGTATTATAACTCGCAGCATTCTTAAGGACTCCTCTATCCCTGACCATAGACTGTTTAACCTCCTACCCTCCGGGAGGCGCTTCAGGAGCCTCCGGACAAGGACCACAAGATTCAGGAACAGCTTTTTCCCTACAGCTGTTTCCTTGCTGAACTCTGCCCTCTGACACCACCCCACACCACACAAACAGACTCCTCCCCCACATCACCACTGCATCTGACTGATTTATTTATTTATTTACAACAAGCAAAAAACAGTAAACTTGTTATTACTTGCACTACTGTCTGTTCACCCAGAAACCCAGTAATCCATTTGCACACTGAAATATTTTCTATGCACTGTACTATCCATTGCACTAGTGTAAATTATGTTCATATGTTCATAGTTCTGCCTATAGTGTACATACACTTTTACATAATCCATCTGTATAGTATGTTCATAGTACACCTACCTGAATATCATGCTTATAGTATTTAAAATCTGTAAATTATATCCATAATACTTATCTGTATAGTTATTGTACATATTATAGACCTTGTATATTCTGTGCTTACTGCTTATTGCACTTCTGGTTAGATGCTAACTGCATTTCGTTGCCTTGTACCTTACATGTGCAGTGACAATAAAGTGGAATCTAATCTAATCTATTAACTTGATTGCTAGTGTTAAATACCTGTTTCTCTGTCCTCTGTGCTGCGGCTGATACAGTGTTGTGGTTTTTATGCTCATATTTTGTACACAGCTCACAAATGCATTGTTGGTCAGTAATACAGTACATTTCCAAATGTTTCTCATGTTTCTGGCAGATCATCTCCTGCAGTCGTCCAGTGGCTTCAATCACTTTGTGTGGCTTACGTGAATAAAATTCCTCATGACGGTTGAAATGAGTTTCACAGTAAGATTCCTGACATATCAGACAGGACTTGACGGCTTTGTATTTTCTTCCAGTACAGACGTCACACTGTACATCTCCAGCTCCAGCGTCACAGTCAGCAGGACGTTTGGTCTTCTTGAGTTTCACCACCAGTTCAGCCAGCACAGTGTTTCTAGCTAAAGCAGGTCTTGGACTGAAGGTCTGTCTGCACTGAGGACAGCTGTAGACTCTCATCTGATCTTCCTGATCCCAGCGGTCTGTAATACAGCTCTTACAGTAACTGTGTCCGCACTGGATGGTTACTGGATCCTTCAGGAGATCCAGACACACTGGACACATGAACTCATCCTGAGAAATTCTGAATTCTGCCATTTTACTGCTTAAATACAGAGACACACAACACACGACAGCTCAACTACACTTCAGTTTCTCCTTCCCTGAACTCCGGTGATTCATGTTTCCTGGTTCTGTTTGAGTCATATGTGTAAAACAGGCATTTCAAGTCTATAAAGCATGATTTGTCTATTAGATGCCAATCTCAGGCATGCACCCAAAGAATACATGTTACCAGGAAGCAGGACAACAGCCTTACAAAGTACAGAAATACTGCATCCTGATTACTCTACTTACAGGTCCATCTAAAAAATATATATATATTTCCTAGAAAGAGTGTTTTTATATTTTGTAATTTAATTATAAAATAGCAAACTTTCTTGTCAAGTCAAGTCACCTTTATTTATATAGTGCTTTAAACAAAATACATTGCGCCAAAGCAAATGAACAACATTCATTAGGAAAACAGTGTGTCAATAATGCAAAACAACAGTTAAAGGCAGTTCATCATTGAATTCAGTGATGTCATCTCTGTTCAGTTTAAATAGTGTCTGTGCATTTATTTGCAATCAAGTCAACGATATCGCTGTAGATGAAGTGTCCCCAACTAAGCAAGCCAGAAGCGACAGCGGCAAGGAACCGAAACTCCATCGGTGACAGAATGGAGAAAAAAACCTTGGGAGAAACCATGCTCAGTCGGGGGCCAGTTCTCCTCTGACCAGACGAAACTAGCAGTTTAATTCCAGGCTGCAGCAAAGTCAGATTGTGCAGAAGAATCATCTGTTTCCTGTGGTCTTGTCCTGGTGGTCCTTTGAGACAAGGTCTTTGAGACAAGGGATCTGTATCTGGGGCTCTAGTTGTCCTGGTCTCCGCTGTCTTTCAGGGATGTAGAGGTCCTTTCTAGGTGCTGATCCACCATCTGGTCTGGATACGTACTGGATCCGGGTGACTGCAGTGACCCTTTGATCTGAAAACAGGCTGGATCTGGTGGCCACGGTGACCTCGGAACAAGAGAGAAACAGACAAATATTAGCGTAGATGCCATTCTTTTAATGATGTAGCAAGTACATTGGGTGTTATGGCTTGTATTCTAGATTCATTTCACACATATTTAAATATTTTAGAGTTGTTTTGCTTTAATGAAGGTTATGACAGTAAAAATTCTAATTCTAATTTTTTTCAGTCTCTCAAAAAATTAGAATATTCCATTTTGAGCTTGATTACTTTGATTAATTTTGAGTATTAATACTGGGTTCCTCCTGGGCTAGTTTAGAACATGCAACTACTTACTTGACAATTGTCCAGAAAATGTTTATCAACACCCTCCAGAAAGAGGATAAGTCACAGAAGGTCATTGCTGAAAGGGCTGGCTGTTCACAGAGTGCTTTATTGAAATATATTCATAGAAACTTGACTGGAAGAAAAAATTGTGGTAGGAAAAGGTGCACAAGCAACAGGGATGACCCCAGCCTTGTGAAAATTGTCAGGAAAAGCTGATTAAAGAACTTGGGAGAGCTTCACAAGGAGTGGACTAAAGCCGGAGTCAGTGCATCCAGACTCACCACACTCAGACGTCTTCAGGAAAAGAGCTACAGCTGTCACATTCCTAGAACCAAGCCACTCCTGAACCAGAAAAAAAAAATGTAAGAAGCGTCTCCCCTTGGCTAAGGAGATAAAGAACTGGACTGTTGCTCAGTGGTTCACATTCTTCTATTCAGATGAAAGTAAATTTTGCATTTTATTTGGAAATCAAAGTCTGGAGTCAGGAGGAAGACTGAAGAGGCACAGAATCCAAAGTCCAGTATGAAGTTTCCAAAGTCCGTGATGATTTGGTGTGCCATGATGTCTGCTGGTGTTGGTTCATTGTATTTTATCAAGTCCAAAGTCAATTCAGCCATCTACCAGGAGATTTTGGAGCATTTATGCTTCCATCTGCTGACAAGCTTTATGGAGATGTGGATTTAATTTTGCAGCAGGAATTTAGCACCTACCCAAAACCAATTCCAAGTGGTTTGATGACCATGATATTACTGTGCTTGACTGGCCAGCCAACATGACTGACCTGAACCTCACAGAGAATATGTGGGCTATTGTAAAGAGCAAGATAAGTGAAATCGGACAAACAACACAGAGGAGCTGAAGGTCACTATCAAAGCAACCTGGGCCTCAATAGCGCCACAGCAGTCCCACAGGCGCATTGAAGCAGTAATTTGTACAAAAGGAGCCCCAACCAAGTATTGAGTGCATAATTAAACCTAGTTTGTAGACCTGGGACATTTCTGTTTTGTAAATCTTTATTTGATTGATCTTTGAGAAAATATAAAAAAAATTTGAGAAACTGAATTTTTAATTTCCCTAAGCTGTAAATTGTAACCATCAGAATTAAAACAAAAAACTCTTGAAATATGTCAGTTTGTGTGCAATGAATCTTCAATATAAGAATGTTTGCTTTTTTTTATTAAATTAAACAAAAAAACTTAAAACTCAGTTATATATTCTAGGTTACTAATTTTAGATAACGTATTCTCACTGTTTTTCTAGATTACTTATATTCATATATATTCAAACTTGTATTATACCTATATAGCCTATATATCAGACTGACATCGTTGATCTGCCTCCTGATGGTGAATGGTCCAATATAGTGGGGGACTATGCTTGTGGCAAGTATGCACTGAAAAGGGGTGAGGCCGGTAGTTTGCAGACTGAGGGAGATTTGTGCGTACTCAGCCCAGGGAAGGTAGAGTCTCCAACAAACATACCTCCCGATTTCCTTGAATCTTTCATTCAGTCTGGCAATTTGATTGTGGATGATATCCAGAGGTGGGGCTTATTGATACTCAGAGGAGTTGGAAGAAGGCCCACCATACCCGGGAGATGAATTGGGCCCATGATCAGAGGTGATGTCTTCAGGGATGGCGAAATTGTGAAAGAATTGTTTAAATAACTGCATTGGTGTTTCCATGGCAGTAGATCATTTTCTGAGAAGGAAAAATTTGCACCCCTTAGAGAACCTGTCGACAACTATGAGGATGCATGTGTAAGATAAATATAGAGACACACAACAGCTCAACTACATTTCAGTTCCTCCTTCCCTGAACTCAGGTGATTCATGTTTCCTGGTTCTGTTGGAGTCATGTGTGTAAAACAGGCATGTATTTAAAGCATGATTTGTCTATTAGATGTCAATCTCAGACATACACCTAAAGAATACAAGTTACAGAGAAGCAGGACAACCGCCTTACAAAGTGCAGAAATACTGCATCCTGATTACTATACTTAAAGGTGCAATTAAAAAAAAATTATATATCCTAGAATAGGTGTTTAGTTTTTGTAATTTATTTTAAAAGCAAACTTTCTTGTATTCTAGATTCATTGTAAACATACTGAAATATTTAGTTTGATTAATTTTGAGTAAATACTGGGTACCTCCTGGGTTAGTTTAGAACATGCAACCACAATTATGGGAAAGGCTACTGACTTGACAGTTGTCCAGAAGATGATCATCAACACCCTCTACAAGGAGGGTAAGTCACAGTAGGTCATTGCTGAAAGGGCTGGCTGTTCACAGAGTGCTTTATTGAAATATATTCATAGAGACTTGACTGGAAGAAAAAATTGTGGTAGGAAAAGGTGCACAAGCAACAGGGATGACCCCAGCCTTGGGATAATTGTCAGGAAAAGCTGATTCAAGAACTTAGGAGAGCTTCGTAAGGAGTGGACTGAAACTGGTGTCAGCGCGTCAAGAAGATGATCATCATATCAGTAGATCATTTTGCACCCTTTATAGAACCTGTCGACAATTATGAGGATGTATGTGTGAGATTAAGACCTGGGCAGAGGTCTGTGACAAAGTCAACTCTGATGTGAGACCATCGTTTGACTTCTCTGGCCATATTGGGCCACCAGTAGTGGGTTTCAAGGAGCGAGAGGATTTGCTGGCTGCCTGGATGACCAGAGCCTGGAGAAGAGTGCAGTGAGTCCAGAAAGGTATTGCGGAAGGAGGATGGCACAGACTTTCCCTTCTGAACCTCCCAGCAGAGAAGGTTCTGATTGGGTGGCTCCATGGATCTCTCTGTCGAGCGTCCACTGGATAGAGCCCACAATGATGGCTGGAAGGAGAATAGTCTCAGAGGCTAGTAATCGTTCCGTCGGCTGATGGAGACTTGAAAGAGCATCCTTCCTGGATGGTAGGTAACAGAGAACTGGATGTGTAACATGTGTAGAACTGAGCCCACCATGCCTGACGATGGTTTAAGCGCTTGGCCCTCAAGAAGATACTTTAAGTTCCGGTGATCCATGATGACTTGAAATGGAAGAATAGCTCCCTCCAGCCAATGTCTCCACTCCTCCAGAGCAAGCTTGATGGTGAGTAGCTTGTGGTTACTGATATCATAAATTTGCTCTGCCAAGTAAATCTTGCAGGAAAAGTATGAACAGGGATGTAGGACAGGAGGCTCTCCGGAACGTTGTGAGAGAACTGCTCATACCCCTATTGTCGACACATCAACTTCCACGATGAATGGTTTCTGAGGATCCGGCAGGGCAAGGGTAGGAGTGATGCAGAAAGCTTCCTTCAACTTTTCAAAACTCTCAAGGGCTTCAGGAGTCCAGGACAGAGACTTGGGCTTGTTACGGAGCATGGAAGTTAGAGTGGCGGTGTTGCGACTGAAGTGGTGAATGAAACATTAGAAGTTTCAGAATCCCAGAAAGCATTGGAGTTATTTAACAATTTTGGGTTTTGGCCATTTATGAATGGCTTAGACCTTTTTGTCATTCATTCATGAGGTATTTCCTCAGCTGTTGTAAGACCTGCTCCACATGATGGCGTATTCGGCCAGGTTCCAGGAGTAGATGAGAATGCCATCGATGTAAATGATCACAGAGCAATGGAGTAACTCCCAGAACACCTTGTTCATAAATCCTCGGAATACAGAAGGTGAGTTAGATAATTCAAACGGCATGACAAGATATTCACAGTGTCCGGTGTGACAAAGGCCTGCATAATGAGCTGCATAATGAGCCATTCACTCAGGTGTGTGACTGAGAGGGAAGAGTTACATGAAAGAATGTAAGGACAAAATAAATGTATATAATTTTATGTTTGTAGTTTATTTAGAATATATGTAATTATCCCACAACATAATTTAATATTCACTTACAGGTGCAGTTAAACAGTTTATTAGGAACAATCAAAGCTGGCTTTCAAAGCTGATTTTTTTGCATCATTACTCCAGTCACACAATCATTCAGAAATCCTTTTAACAATCTGATTTTCTACAAAAAATATTATTATTATTATTATTATTACTATTATTATTATTAATAATATTGAAAAGAGCTGAGAATATATTATCAGATTTTTGGGGGGGAATAAATTGAAAGAACAGCATTGTTTGTTACATTTGTTACATTAACATTTATTTGTTACATTTATATTAATATTATATTACATTATATTACATTACATATTATATTATTTATATTACATCAAGCTTTTGTATGGTATAGTGTATATTGTTATTGAAACTTCATAATGTTTCACTTGATTATACATTTAGTCAGGAATTATAGTTTGGAAAAGTCTAACTAGTAAAATGTTTACACGTTATGTGAAAACTAGTACAAGTATATAAATAAATAAAAAAAAACTTAATCATGTTTATGTTCTCTGCTGAATTAAGCACTTCATTCTTTTTTTTCTGAGGAAATCCAAATCTCAAATCCTGAGGTAATCCACATCACATCTTTTTGGGGTGAATTATGTATTATTCCTCTCATTGCGATGCAAAGAGTAAAATAAAAACACTTAAAGAACAAGTGTCTCGCTGCGTTGTTTTCTGTTGTATGGGCATATTCAAGCCACGCGCTTCAGTGAAACATTATAATCTGAACATAATTATAATTCATTATACTCTCATTATAATCTCAATAGCGCATTCAGTGCGGGGAAGTGATCGAATTAGCAGATAATGAAGGGAGACGTGAAAAACGGACATCGGGTTGTTTTCATTTGGATTACTTTATAACAGATTTTTTTTTTCGGCAGCACTTGTTTAGTTTACAAGTAGACATGTCAAACTTTCTATAGATATCTCTCTCATGTCTCTTCGTTGAGTATTCACTGAGTTACAGTTCATTTCAATGACGCATGTCTAAATGAAGATCACTGAAGACAAAGGCTGCAGACAGCACACCTTGTTTGTTATCTTTATTTTATAAATGCACAAAGTTTTGTTGTTAATATGTCTGTTTACAAACAAAGTACACCCTTTTCAGATTCGATTGATGTATTTTCTTATCTGTACGATCAAAACTAAAAGTTTATTTTAAGTTATTTTCGGGGTTATGAGGAGAAAATGACACAACGCGTATATGCGTTAATCGACTCGAAAGAGTTTAAGTGATAAAATATAACTTAATTCCCACCATATTTCTGATATTATCTGTCAATCTAATCTGATTAATTTGATCATTCTCTTTTATTCTAAATCCGCAAGTGCAGCTCATCTGCATTGCATTAGCATTCGTTAGCTTGTCATTAGCGTTGACATTCATGCCTATCGCTGTTTTCTTTTCTTTTTTCTTTTCTCCTGTCCTCTCTCTCACTACTCTCTCAATCTGTTTTTTTTACAAGTTCTTCAAACAACTGTGTTAAGAACTTGACCCCAAAGAACTAGTTAATTATAGACCAATCTCAAAACTCCCTTTTCTGTCCAAGATAGTGAAATAGTGAAATAGTGAAGTGACATTCAGCCAAGTATGGTGACCCATACTCGGAATTTGTGCTCTGCATTTAACCCATCCGAAATGCACACACACAGAGCAGTGAACACACACACACACACACTGTGAGCACACACCCGGAGCAGTGGGCAGCCATTTATGCTGCGGCGCCCGGGGAGCAGTTGGGGATTCAATGCCTTGCTCAAGGGCACCTAAGTCGTGGTATTGAAGGTGGAGAGAGAACTGTACATGCACTCCCCCCACCCACAATTCCTGCCGGCCCGGGACTCGAACCCACAACCTTTCGATTGGGAGTCAGACTCTCTAACCATTAGGCCACGACTTCCCCTAGTCCCCTAAGATACTAGAAAAGGTACTATCCTCACAATTATATTCCTTCTTAGAGAAAAATGGTATCTTTGAGGATTTCCAGTCAGGATTTAGACCGTATCATAGTACTGAGACTGCTCTCCTTAGAGTTACAAATGACCTGCTCTTATCATCTGATCGTGGTTGTATCTCTCTGTAATAAAGTGCTATTGGATCTTAGTGCTGCGTTCGACACTATTGACCACAACATTTTTTTGCATAGACTAGAAAACTTTGTTGGCATTAATTGAAGTGCATTATCATGGTTCTAATCATACTTATCTGACCGCCATCAATTCATAGCAGTTGTGACCAGTCTCTGTCGGGACTCTGCGTTGTGTTATAATGAAGGAGACCGGACAACAGAAATTTCACGGACCGGATTTTATTCTGTATGAATAAAAATAAAAGATCACTGCAAGCTCGAGTCTGTGGCCTTCTTTCACATTTCTGCCTCTCTTCAGTCGCATTTACCGCGAACTGAAGGAGAGCAACCGGAACCGGAACATGACAGAACATTGCAAAGAGTCTTAAAGGAGCCACGCACCGTATTAAACAAAACTGAAAAATGACCGTGTAACCATAGAAATATGACATCTCAATTAAAAGAAGAAGAATAATCAATATAAATCAATATTAGAAGAATAAATAAAATTCCAGAATACAAAATAATGAAAGAAATATAAGAAATGATAATAAGAAAGGGAGATTTTGAGTGAAATTAATTAATAAATATGACATCTGTTACATTCACCTCCCCTAATTTCACCAAAATTATGCATGTGCATAAAGAGGATTTACTAAAGAATCACAATGCAAAAATTCCACAGTTACAGCAATGAAAGCTATCTGTCTTGACAGATACAGAGATATTTGAGGGTGATAATAGTAAAGTATGTTGCCAAATACACCATACCACACTTAACCTTTGCAACAAATCCTCATTCACATTATTCTCATATCACATGGCAACAACAAAAAAAAACGTATCCCCAAAAGAAACATAAAATAAACTTCCTACCCAATCACGGATATTGGAATAGGCTTAAAAGTGACTGTGACTTTTTCTGGAACCTGTTTGACAAACTTGGCATTTTAAATGGCTTTTGAGCCATGGTCTCAATCAGACGGTTGACTTTTTTTACTACTCTACCAGCCCGTGTTGTAATAGTGTCTTGCGCTTGTTCAGGACCTGGCATTAACACATCATCACATACAGGTAAGTCAGAGTCAATGATACCTGAATTAGTAAAGTCAAATGTTGCCAATACATTGTCACAATCAGAAGTTCCGGTGCTCAATGTTTTTTCAGGGAGCATCTGGTTTTGGCTGTCTTGACCAGAATTAACACAGTAAGTATCATCGCTTTTCTCTGTGTCCTGTTCCATTTGTACGTCAAATGTTTCTGAACTCTTTGAAACATCCTCATTCAATACTAATGAATGCGTTTCGTTTTTAGGATCTTCATCCTCCAAGGAATCAGTGGAGTTTGTTGATTGGCTCTCACACTCTGAATCGCTCGAGCAATCGGCAACCGTTGACTCACATGTTTCATCCTCAGGACATGTCACAGGTAAGAAACTGATGTCTAAGAGCATGTTTCGATGTATCACTTTAATGTGTCCTTTGTCATCCTTCACTTTGTATATGTGTGTCTGGGGATCATTATCCACAATGGTGTACACAGTAGGTTCCCATCTATCTGCCAACTTCCTTTTTCCTCTTTCTCCTTTGTTGGCAATGAGCACTCTATCTCCATTGTTCAAATGTACTCCCTTGATCTTGCGGTTATACATCTTGGTCTGTTTCCTCTGTTCTTGTACAGCATGTTTTTGAGCAATTTCAGCTGCTTCGTGAAGATGAGACATTAAAGTGGCGACATAGCTGCTGTAATCAACAATCACTGGATCCTTCAATACTTGCTTGAACATTATGTCCACAGGTAAGCGTGGGACACGGCCAAACATGAGTTGGAAAGGTGCGTAACCCGTCGTCTCATGTATTGTTGAGTTGTAAGCGAAGGTCAGAGTCTGAATTTGTTGTGGCCACTTATCCTTAGATCTCAGAGGCAAGGAGCGAAGCATACTTCCCAATGTTCGGTTGAACCGCTCTGTGATGCCAATTCCCATAGGATGATAGGCCGTTGTACGAGATTTGGAGACTCCAGAAAGTGCAAGCAGTTCAGCAATGAGCTCACTCTCAAAATTTGTTCCTTGATCCGTATGGATCCGCCCAGGAAACCCATACACACAGAACACATGGTCCCATATCTTCCGAGCAACTTGCTTAGCCGTCTGATTGATGCAAGGAAAGGCGTGTGCAAGTTTCGTAAAATGATCCGTCAGGACCAACACATCCACTGAACGCTGTTTGTTATCTTCTGCACTCCAAAAGTCAAGACAAACCAACTCCATAGGTGCAGAAGTCTGAATACTCTCCAGTGGAGCTCGAGCAGCTGGCTCAGGTGTTTTTGCCAGAATGCACCGCCTACAACACTTCACATATTCTCTGATATCGCGCTCCATCTTGGGCCAGAAGAAGCGCTGTCTTGCCAAGTGAACTGTTCTAGCCTGTCCTTGGTGACCGGCAAGATCGTGAAGACCATGTAGAGCTTTTTCTACCATGCTCTCAGGCAGAACATACTGATGTCTTTTCTGTCTGCTTATAGGTTCCTTAGTCACCCTGTACAGAATCCCATCACACACTTTTAAGTGATCCCATTGCTTGACAAGGGCTAAAGCTCTATAGTCGAGTTTTTCCCTCTCTCTTCTTGAAGGGCGTCTTTTACGAAGCACAAAAGGGAGAACCTTGGAAATGGTAAGGTCTAGCTCTTGACTTCTTTCCAACTCTTCATGAGAGAACATAGGCAGAGGCTGTTCACCATGGCTAGTGTCTGCAATCTGCTGAACTAACTGCACCAGCTGAACTGCTCGTGTCACCGTCGCCATTTCCCAGTCATCTTGGACATGGCAAAGTGTCTTGACGGCAACTGGATCACATGACTGCACATGACAGCTCGATTGACATCCAACCTGATCACTTATCTTGTGGCAATCAACCTTCAGACGAAACACATCCTGTATCCCTTCTTCTCCTACAGCATCAGCTTCGGTAAGTAAGCGGTTGTAACTCTCATTCATGAGCCTATGACTAATTGATCTTGCAAATGGATCTCTGCTTAGGGCATCAGCCACAATGTTCTTGACTCCTGCGATATGTTTTATGTCGAAAGAATAAGGGGCTAACTTTGAAACCCACCTTTGTTCACAGGCATCGAGTTTCGGCTTAGTCATAATGTGCGTAAGTGGATTGTTGTCAGTCCAAACTGTGAAGGTGTGCCCCTTGAGCCAGTGACTGAACTTTTCGCACACACTCCACTTCAAAGCCAAAAACTCGAGCCTGTGTGCAGGGTACTTCTTCTGTGACACAGTTAGGGTCTTACTGGCGAAGGCAATTGGCCGAGCTATTTCTTCCCCTGCTGGAACTTGGGATAGCACAGCACCTAAGCCATCCAGAGACGCGTCAATTGAAAGAATCAAAGGCCTGGAGAAATCAGGATGCGCAAGCACAGCACAGTTCAGCAACCTCTCCTTGAGTGTATTGAAAGCAATATCGCATTCCACTGTCCAATCACTTGGATTCAACTTTCTAAACGTGCCCACAGGCTTCCTAACCTTCGCTTTACTCCGTCTCTTCTGACCCGCAGTCAGAGCAAAGAGAGGCTTGGCGATCGAAAAACAATTAGGAATAAAGTGTTGATAATAGAAAATCATTCCTAAAAATGACTTGATTCTTCGTGCTGATGGAGTGCAACCATCTTCCTCCATAAGTTGCATTTTGGACATTTTGGATATAACATCCACCTTCGTGAAGTCCACAGAGACACCATGGCCAGAAATAGTATGGCCCAAGAACTTCACTGAATCACGCAAGAAATGACATTTTTTGGGACTCAATTTCAAGTGATGTAACCTGAGCCGCTGAAAAACCATTTCAAGCCTGCTCAAGGCCTCTTGCTCTGTGGGCGCAAACACAAGTAAATCGTCCAAATAGCACAGTAAGCTGGTAAAGTTCATATCTCCAAAAATGCTAAGCATCATCCGCATGAATGAAGCTGGACTGTTGCACAAGCCTTGTGGCATGCGGTTATACTCATGTAGTCCCATAGGAGTAATGAAAGCGGTGTATTTTTTGTCTTGTTCATGCATGGGCAAATTATAGAATCCAGAGGTTAAGTCCAAAGTGCTGAAGAAATTGTTACCTCCTAAAGCAGCAAGGCAGTCTGACTGATGAGGGAGTGGGTGAGCATCTTTGAGTGTTCTCGCATTAAGCCACCTGAAGTCTGTACAAATGCGGAGGCTTCCATCCTTTTTCCACACCAGTACTAATGGCGATGCATATTCGCTTACAGATTTTCTAATTATCTCTTGCTCCTCCATTTCGGTTAACACCTCGCGCAACTTCTGGTAGTGAGCAGGAGGGATCCTCCGATATGGCAACCGGAATGGCCTCTCATCTGTAAGTCGGATGCGATGTTCAAATTCCTTAGCCTCACCACAGTCTAAGGGATGCTTAGAGAACACATCATTGTAATTAAACAACAACTGCACAAGTTTCTCTTTGGATGCTTCAGTAACTTTGCAGTGACTGTTGTCAATTTTGCTTAACCCAACATCTTGCAATCTCAAATCTGAAGCACAACTTGGGGTAGCTTCCACCTCTGAACTACCTTCCTTTATCTTTCCAGTGCCCTGGAAAACTGGGAAATCTTCTACAGCCAGACAAGGTGAACCATCTGCCAATTTCCGATTCTTTCTTAACGTGACTGGTTGGTCAGACAAATTGGTTATCTTCATAGGTACCCACCTATCACCCCACATAGATGTTATCACACGAGCTACCATGATGTTTCTTGGCATAGTCTTAGAGGCAGTTGGTTCAACGAGAATGGTGCTCCCAAGGGAAAATGGAGTGTTGCTGGGCAGTCTTCCCCACACTAAAGGCTCCTGGTTAGCAGCAAGAGTGACAGCATGATGGAGCTTTACTGTTCCGATTTTGCTAGGGATCTCATCATGTCGCCAGCGTGTGAGATTTGACATAACATCTAAAAAGTGTTCACCGTCCGGTGATAACTGTGTAGCACGTTGCGATATGAAGTCCCAATACTCATCTGTGTTCTTCATTCTGTTCACAACATGTTTAATCAAGTTGGAGCCAAGAATTAAATCATCATGTTGTCCTGGGACAACGAGAACTGGAACTCGACAGCTGATGCCATACACTTTCATACTAACTTCGTACAAACTTTTTGGCTGTGCGGTCCTACCCCCAACACCGACAAGAACGATATTCTCGGGTAGTGATTTCTTGTCCAAGACAGCATTTTCAGCCAACAACTTTTGTTCAGCTGTCTCACTGAGGGTACAAGACATGGAGCCAATGTCAAGCATTCCTCTCATATGGAACTGACCATTTAAAATCACAGAAGTATAGAAAAGCTCATCAAAAGCCTTTATTGTCTGCATATTTTGTGCATATATCACGCAAGTACCATCAGATGCAGTATGGCATGCATTCACATACTGCAGCTCCAGATCACTTATGAGGGTTTGATCATCACCCACACATCCCCTCTCCAAATGTGGGTCTAATGGTTTAAAGGACCAGCTCCTCGTGGAGGGTAGTTTACCTCCAGACTGTCATGACTACTCCACTTCGGGCACTCTCTTTTCCTGTGTCCATGTTCGAAACAAAACAAACATAAACCGTCTCTTCTACAATGTGCAACTGTAGAGTGGTCCATGCCTCTGCACACTTTGCAAAACTTCCTGCTCACATTCCCATGCCTAAATGAATCTACAGGTACAGAGGGGGTTTGCATGCTTTGTTTCAGCACACGATCAAGCAAACTGATAAGAGACTGAGTGCAGCTGTCACCTGTCTGACCTGATGGTGTAACTGGCAACTCACTTCGACCTGTTGACACTTTCAATACGTTTCCAGATGTTCCATCATCCAAATTCGACATTTGGGCATTGGCAGCTACAGTATTCGCAAAGGCAGAACGATTAGACTGCGCCTTCATCTGTGCTCTCTTCTCAGCTTGATATTCATCAAGACGTTCTTGTATTTCAGCTGCCGTCCACCTATCAGCAGACTTGAACCTCAAGATAGCAGACAGAGATTGGTCAGGGCAATGTTTAACAAACATTTGTGTCACCTCACGAGTAGGATCTTCAATACTTCTGCCCTGCCTTCTCAAACCCTCGTCAGCAACATCAACAGCTTTGTTAAGCCGAATCCAATATTCCATTGCATTCTCTCCTGCTACAGGTAAAGTGCCATAAAAGTCAGCAAGCGGCATAGATGAATATGTCAATTCACTGAAGTGTTGTTTGAGTATGTCTGTGACAATTCTTGGGTTTGTTTCAGGCTTCAGCGATGGATTGCTCCGTAGTGCTATCTTGATTACATCTTTGGCTCTTCCCATTAAGTTCGAGATGATCTCATCCGCTTGTTCGGCTAAAGGAACACCTTTCTTTCTCATATAAACATCCATGAGTTCTTCCCATTCATGTACTGATAATTTGTCAGATCCATCCCCTCTGAAACAGGGAGGTGCCTTAACATCAGGCTTCATCACTAACTTCATGCCGGTCAAATTAAGAGAAGGTGACTCCATGCGAACCTGGCTGGTCCCTATGCTCTGCGTTTGAATATCAGGACACTCTTTTTTATCACTGCTTTTTTTCAGCTGATCAGATATTAACTGCCCTATTTGTTGAGCAAGCTGTGTGATTACACTACTCAAGTCAGCGTTACTGTGGTCTCGGCTGTCTGAAGCAGCACCTTCACACTTTTCTGATTCAGTAGTATGTACTCTACCGGAATTACGGGTAGAACAGAAATCAGGAGAGCCAATATTAATAGTCCTTCTGAGTGGTGTCTGTTCAAATTCACCAAAAATACGCCCCCTAGCAAAACCCAATTCAAACCCATCATTAGGGGAGTAACTTGTCTTCTCACTATTTTGTGACATCTTGAGTTTTACAGATCAACAAAAATAAATTAAAACAGATAGTGACCACAGAAAAAAAACTGTTCACATGTGTACACACCTAAAAGTAATATACAATCAAATTATCAAACAAAAATTGTTCTTTTTCAAATTTAACCTTTTCTTTGTTTTTTTTTTTGTTTTTTTAAATATGAAGTTTCAACCTTTTTTTTAAATTATATACAGTCTAATGTCCAACCTGTCTTCCCTTTGACACAGATACAGGCAGAATTTGGATGTTCCAGAATGCAGCAAACCCCGGCGACCAAGCTGATGTTGATCGATGAGGATCCACGATGACTTGCATCAAACAAAAGTCACGGCACCAATGTGACCGGTCTCTGTCGGGACTCTGCGTTGTGTTATAATGAAGGAGACCGGACAACAGAAATTTCACGGACCGGATTTTATTCTGTATGAATAAAAATAAAAGATCACTGCAAGCTCGAGTCTGTGGCCTTCTTTCACGTTTCAGCCTCTCTTCAGTCGCATTTACCGCGAACTGAAGGAGAGCAACCGGAACCGGAACATGACAGAACATTGCAAAGAGTCTTAAAGGAGCCACGCACCGTATTAAACAAAACTGAAAGATGACTGTGTAACCATAGAAATATGACATCTCAATTAAAAGAAGAAGAATAATCAATATAAATCAATATTAGAAGAATAAATAAAATTCCAGAATACAAAATAATGAAAGAAATATAAGAAATGATAATAAGAAAGGGAGATTTTGAGTGAAATTAATTAATAAATATGACATCTGTTACACAGTGAATGAAGAGGTATCATATCAATCACAAGTGCAGATGGAGTACCTCAAGGCTCAGTACTAGGGCCATTACTCTTCACTCTTTACATGTTAACCTTGGGAGATATCATCAGGAAACATGGTGTCAGCTTTCACTGTTATGCTGATGATACTCAGTTCTATATTTCTTCGCAGCCTGGCGAAACATACCAATTTGAAAAACTAATGAAATGCATAGTCTATATAAAAAGCTGGATAACAATAAAAATCAGAGGTGTTAATTACAGGACCTAAAAACTCTGCATGTAATAACCTAGAACACTATCTAAGACTTGATGGCTGCCTCTGTCCATTTTTCCTTCAGACATGAAGCTTTATTTCCAAGATGATGCACTTCATTACAGAGCAATATAGTAACAGAGGCTTGCATTGTATTATTCATTGTATATTTAAACCAGTTTCAGATACTAATACCAGATATATGGTATGATCATGTTTAATACTTCCTGCATATGTACATACATAAAAAATATATTTTGTGTTGGATAAGTTTCCTGTATCATCATTGCGTAGCAGACACACTCACCGAAATGATAGTCTATATGAGGATTTAGTAAATTTATTCAGACATGTTATTTCAGTGAAAGAAGTTCAGCTTGAGTATTAATGTCATGAAGAGAAAAGAAGAGACTCTATAACATCTTACTGTTACTGATTTATCTTGCAGCTCAAATCATTATGGGTAGAATCTCTCATCAGTCTATTCTGATTAATCAACACAGTTTCACTGATGATCCAGAATTAACCCAAAACCCAGGATAGAGCGGCTGAGTGAATGTGGTCTGGACTGTGTGGATGAGGCTCATTGTGTCAGAGACGCTGTAGAAGGACAGAGTTCCTGCACTGTGATCCACAAACACTCCTATTCTACTGCTGATGGACTCTACAGGGACAGAAGTCCATATGTTATTGTGTCCAAATGAGTATCTGGAGGGAGTGCTGTACAAACTCCAGGACTGATCATTAGATCCAAACTTACACTCATAACCCTGTCCCTTCCTGCTGATGCTCTTATATGACACTGATATAAACACACCCTCACATCCACTCCACTCGACCTCCCAGTAACAGCGTCCACACACACTCTCTCTACACAACACCTGACACACATCAAATCTGTCTGGATGATCAGGATAAAACTGGAGTATGTCAGTGTCAGTAATCACTCTGTTGCTCTCAGACACAACAAGCCATTTGTTCACTGTGTTCAGATCCAGAGTGAGCTGACGGGAATCTGATGGGGATAAAACACATCAGAATCAGGAATTATGAATCTGTTTGAGCTGAATTTAGCTGAACTCTTCGTGTTCAGTGTATCATCAGTGTCTCAGTACAGATGACCAGATATCAGTGCAAATCATCATTTACATCATCAGTTATAAACTCTTCTTTCATCTTCTACAGGAAGAACATGAACACACTCAGTGAGGTTTTCTGCTTGTTTTCTGACTGACTTACATTGTAGGAAGTCGTTCCTGGTTCTGGGAACAATGTTGGTGATTGTGACTGTGGAAAACAACAGATGTGAACAGTGTGATTCTCATGATCCTGTATCTATTGCTAAGACATTTCTAATATGATGTTATCCATTATATGAGATAATTATGGACTCATTTCTGAGAGCAGATGAATCTCCAGGACTTTACCTCTGTCTGAGATCTTCTTGAGCTCCTCTTTGCAGAAATCTTCCAGTTTGTCTCTCAGCTGATGGACAGATTCTCTCAGACCATCAGAAGAGACGAGAGAACAGAAGAGATCATCATTTACGTCTGTAGATTCAGGAAGTGCTGAGAGAGACGGGAAACTCTACAGAAAACAGAAATCAAAACTCATCAGCTCCACACTGGGACCCCGCTTATACAAGTGATATAAAGAGAAAGAAAAGTTCTGACATGAGGGGCATTTGAGCGATGGACAGGGTAATAATATTTAATATTTCCAAGAAATCTCTCCCAATCATTCATTCATAACCTACACATCTACTGACTTTTCAACCTGTTGGTTTCTGAAATGAACAAGAGACACAGCTGCGCAATCAATTAAACATTTTGTCTATACTTGTGTGTTCAGCATGGGACGAAATTAATGTTTCTAGACTAAAGCTTTAATGAAGGCTACTATTAAACTACTATATGGATGTGGCGAGTGGGGCGGGGCCGAGGGACGTGGGAACAAGGAGTGAGGCCGGCAATGATTGGGAAATCAGTGATACTTGCGACCCACCGGTCTCGAGTCCCACGTAGGAGATGGAAGGATATAAAACTAGAGCAACGACAGTGAAGGACGAGAGAGAACCAGGCCTGGGCTTTTAGTTGTGTTTTGGTTTTATTTTGTGCGCATCAGTCGTCCGTGAGGGGCTGGTGCGCTGTTTTGTGTTTATTTTGAATTATTAAAGCTTTGTTTGATTGTCCGCCGGTTCCCGCCTCCTTCTTCTGGATGAATATTAAGGTTGAATTCATTACAATGGATACTAAATATAATGTATATTGGGTCAAATATTTGCTAGTCCACATAATACCTGATTTCACCAGAAGCTTGCAAATATTACAAATAATACAATTTTTTTAGGAAAAATCCGCCACAAATTCAATCATTTTACCTTAGAGATTTCCAGAGCTGAAAGCCATATGTCTCTTTCAGAAGAAGACGATCAGATGAGAGTCTGACTGATGATTAGATAAGATAATAAGAGACTAATGAAATGTTTCTCTGTGAGTCTCTGTCACCGCAGGATCTGTTCAAGTCCACTCTGATCCTGTTCTTCTAGATCTGTGTTACCTGCAGGAACTGGATGTGATCCTGTGTGTGTGAAAGCTGCTCCAGCTCAGCTTCTCTCCTCCTCAGATCATTGATCTCCTGCTCCAGTCGCTCCAGTCGTCCTTCAGCTCGACTCACTGCAGTCTTTTCCTGATCTCTGATCAGTCGTATCAGCTCAGAGCGGCTTCTCTCAATGGAGCGGATGAGCTCAGTAAAGATCCTCTCACTTTCCTCCACTGCTGTCTGTGCAGAGCGCTGTTAGGACACACAGTGATTCAGCTTCAGTGAGTCTGAACTGAGACGGAGACAAACTTCTCTTCTTCTCCAGACTCACCTTATGAGACTCCACAGTCTCTCTCAGCTGCTGGAGATATTTCTCTCTCTGCTGGAGCGTCTTCTGCGTCTTCTTCAGCTGCCTCTGCAGGACAAACAGATTATAGTGAATCTCACAGAAAACTACTGGCTCTAAATCAACACATGGACAGTAAAATCCATGAATCCAGTAAAAGTGAAACTGAAGAAGAGAAGTCATGACATGAGTACACAAATTCAGACGAAGTTTAAGCCTGTTTCAAACTACAAATATGAGTTTTATAAAAGTGAAACTGACAGAGATGAAGCGCTTCACACTGACAGTGTTTCTGCTGCATAATTAAGCTGTGGCTCTACACAGAAAATAAATGAACAAAGTGAATAAATGACTGAAATGATCAGGATTCAGTCAGATTTACTGAATAGCAAGTCATCTGTCACTGCATTTAACTTGTGTTTTGAATAATGGAAGTATATATTTTGTCAAAGAACGGATGAATAGTTCACTCCATTATTTTATGTTGCTAAATCAAAGCCTATGCGGGGCATTTTGACCAAACAGTGAAACTCTTCTTGCAGCTGCTGTTCATTTCTGCTGAATGCTATAACCATTTAATATAGGCATCAATAAAAACAATGTTGGGGAAAGTTACTTTTAAAAGTAATGCATTACAACCCGAATTCCGGAAAAGTTGGGACGTTTTTTAAATTTTAATAAAATTAAAACTAAAAGACTTTCAAATCACATGAGCCAATATTTTATTCACAATAGAACATAGATAACATAGCAAATGTTTAAACTGAGAAAGTTTACAATTTTATGCACAAAATGAGCTCATTTCAATTTTGATTTCTGCTACAGGTCTCAAAATAGTTGGGACGGGGCATGTTTACCATGGTGTAGCATCTCCTTTTCTTTTCAAAACAGTTTGAAGACGTCTGGGCATTGAGGCTATGAGTTGCTGGAGTTTTGCTGTTGGAATTTGGTCCCATTCTTGCTTTATATAGATTTCCAGCTGCTGAAGAGTTCGTGGTCGTCTTTGACGTATTTTTCGTTTAATGATGCGCCAAATGTTCTCTATAGGTGAAAGATCTGGACTGCAGGCAGGCCAGGTTAGCACCCGGACTCTTCTACGACGAAGCCATGCTGTTGTTATAGCTGCAGTATGTGGTTTTGCATTGTCCTGCTGAAATAAACAAGGCCTTCCCTGAAATAGACGTTGTTTGGAGGGAAGCATATGTTGCTCTAAAACCTTTATATACCTTTCAGCATTCACAGAGCCTTCCAAAACATGCAAGCTGCCCATACCGTATGCACTTATGCACCCCCATACCATCAGAGATGCTGGCTTTTGAACTGAACGCTGATAACATGCTGGAAGGTCTCCCTCCTCTTTAGCCCGGAGGACACGGCGTCCGTGATTTCCAACAAGAATGTCAAATTTGGACTCGTCTGACCATAAAACACTATTCCACTTTGAAATAGTCCATTTTAAATGAGCCTTGGCCCACAGGACACGACGGCGCTTCTGGACCATGTTCACATATGGCTTCCTTTTTGCATGATAGAGCTTTAGTTGGCATCTGCTGATGGCACGGCGGATTGTGTTTACCAACAGTGGTTTCTGAAAGTATTCCTGGCCCCATTTAGTAATGTCATTGACACAATCATGCCGATGAGTGATGCAGTGTCGTCTGAGAGCCCGAAGACCACGGGCATCCAATAAAGGTCTCCGGCCTTGTCCCTTACGCACAGAGATTTCTCCAGTTTCTCTGAATCTTTTGATGATGTTATACACTGTAGATGATGAGATTTGCAAAGCCTTTGCAATTTGACGTTGAGGAACATTGTTTTTAAAGTTTTCCACAATTTTTTTACGCAGTCTTTCACAGATTGGAGAGCCTCTGCCCATCTTTACTTCTGAGAGACTCTGCTTCTCTAAGACAAAGCTTTTATAGCTAATTATGTTACAGACCTGATATCAATTAACTTAATTAATCACTAGATGTTCTCCCAGCTGAATCTTTTAAAAACTGCTTGCTTTTTTAGCCATTTGTTGCCCCCGTGCCAACTTTTTTGAGACCTGTAGCAGGCATTAAATTTTAAATGAGCTAATTAAGTGGATAAAAGTGTAAAATTTCTCAGTTTAAACATTTGCTACGTTATCTATGTTCTATTGTGAATAAAATATTGGCTCATGTGATTTGAAATTCCTTTAGTTTTCATTTTATTAAAATTTAAAAAACGTCCCAACTTTTCCGGAATTCGGGTTGTACAATAAAAAGGTAACTAATTGTTTTGGTTACTTTTTATGTAAAATAATGCATTACAATATCCTGTTACTCCAAGTAACTAATTGCATTAGTTACTTTATGGGACATTAACCACTCCTTAACTTTTGTATTACTTTTTGTCGCATTGGATGTGCTTGCTTATTTATTTTTTAATTAAAAACCCCCCACAAAGGTAGAGTTATCAGTTAATAAATGGTAAAACAAAGGAACATGCGTTACTTATTTTAAGGAATACCTCAGATATTTTGTAGTAAATTTTAAAAGTAATGTGTTACATTACTAGTTACTTCAGAAAAGTAATCTGAATACATAGTTCACATAACTTGTAATGCGTTACCTCCAGCGCTGGATATAAGCACATATGAAATGGGCACATATGAAAATAGTTAGCAATATTTCATCAGGATCAAGATTTAAATACCTGTTTCTCTGTCCTCTGTGCTGCAGCTGATACCGTGTTGTGGTTTTTATGTTCATCCATCGCACACAGAACACAAATACATTTCTGTTCAGTGCGACAGAAAATCTCAAGGATCTTCTCATGTTTCTGGCAGATCATCTCCTGCAGTCGTCCAGTGGCTTCAGTCAAACTGTGTCTCTTTCCTTTAAACCAACTCTCATGTTGTTCGAGGTGATTCTGACAGTAAGAGTTCAGACACATCAGACAGGACTTGACAGCTTTGTATTTTCTTCCAGTACAGACGTCACACTGAACATCTCCAGCTCCAGCGTAACAGTCATCAGAAAGTTCTATCTTCTTCAGTTTCTCCACCATTTCAGCCAGAATGGTGTTTTTCCCCAAAGCAGGTCTTGGACTGAAGGTTTCTCTGCACTGAGGGCAGCTGAAGACGCTTGTCTGATCCCAGTAGTCTGTAATACAGCTCTTACAGTAACTGTGTCCACAGGGAATGGTCACTGGATCCTTCAGGAGATCCAGACACACTATACACATAAACTCATCCTGAGAAAATCTGGCTTCTGCCATTTAACTGCATAAAGAGAGAGACACAAACTCACAACAGCTTAACAATACTTCAGATTCTCTTTTCCTGAACTCAGGTGATTCCTGTTTTCTGGTTCTGTGTTTGAGTGACGTGTGTAAAACAGGTTTGTCTGTGAGTCTGTAAAGCAGGAACCTCAATCCTGCTCCTGTAGAACCACATTCATGCTGAGTTCAGTTTCAACACAACTAACAAGTAAATGCAAAGTTCTTGACTAGTTAATTCAGATGTGTTTAAGTGGAGATCAAAATAAACACTGTGGGAAAGTGACTCTCATGAACTAAAAATAGGGAACCCTGATAATAATAATAAATAAAAATAATAAATAATAAAAAATGTGTATTAGATGTCAGTCTCAGACAAACACTTAAAGAAAACAAGTCTCAGAGAAGAAGGACAACACACTTAAAAACTGTAGGGATGCTGCATCCTGATACACTACACTTGTGCTGCAGGGCTGAAAACTGTGTCAAGATTTACAGTTTCTTCATGATTGTTGACTTGTATAATGTAAAACAAAGACTGTAGACTGTAACTTCAGAAGTTATGGCTTTAATGACAACCATATACAGTGGACAGACACATTTTATCAAAATACCATGAACTGAAATCACTAGAAACTAGTTTGTTCACTTTGTTTGGGATGTGGACTAGTGATCAGTATCATCATGCTGATTGGCAAAGGCTCTTTCACAGATCGGAGGTGTCTGCAGGTTTCTCCTATAATCCTTTCCTCCAGACAAGACAATTTAAGGCCTTGGTACCTGAGCAGACTTCCTTCACCATTCCTTTGCTATCACACCCTTGAGGGGTTTGCATCCTCATGACTTGCCCTGTGAAGAATGTGCTCAGTCATTTACTAGTTTTGTTATTACTGTGCTTCTTAAAAACAATCTTTTTTGTGTGTGTGCAAAACCGCAACCATTGAAGTATTCGGTTTCTACAGTGAGTGACTTCTGTCTATGAAACCTGTGAAACACATTCACCAGTTCCAACTCAATAGCGACACCAACTATATAGCAGTTTGCCCGAGCATTGTGATTCTTTCACTTTTACTAGAACACTTTACTCACAATCAGTGACAAATCTGTTTTTAATCTTAGCTCAATAACTAAAACTAAAATTGAAAAAATTATTACTGTGTTAAACAACAGCAAAGCAAAAGATATTTATGGACTTGATACTTCTTTTCTTAAACAATATAAGGACATCTTCTCTGATCCGTTGACAATAATTATCAATCAATCGATTAGTGAGGGTATTTTTCCAGCAGCCTTAAAACCTGCGATTGTCACCCCGATATTTAAGTCTGGGAACAAACAAGACATGAACAATTATCGTCCAATAAGCATCCTCCCAGCTGCGTCAAAAGTGCTCGAGAAGACGGTGGCAGAGCAACTTACCACCCACTTTGAATCACAAGTTCTTTTAAATCCAATGCAATTTGGTTTCAGACGGAAATACTCAACAGACTCTGCCTGTTGTTACTTCCTGGAAACTATCAGGGCATATGTGGATCGGGGAAGGGTGGTGGGTCTTCCTTGATCTGCGTAAAGCTTTTGATACTGTCAATCACCAGATACTTTACAGTAAATTAAATCAATATAGTCTCTCTGAGCACACCCAAAATTGGATAAGATCTTATTTGAGTGACCGACATCAGTGTGTACAAGTGAATAACATCCAATCTGCGTTCAGAGCCACTTCGATGGGAGTGCCGCAAGGGTCTATTTTGTGACCCTTGCTTTTTAGCATCTATATAAATGACCTCCCTACAGTGTGTTCGGACGTTGACATAATCATGTATGCTGATGATACGGTTATCTTCACTTCTGGGGAAAACGAGCTGGAGGTTGCTGACAAATTATCAAAAGAGATGCAAAAAGTTGCAGAATGGTTACATACGTCTTGTCTGACCTTAAACGTGGATAAAACGGTCTCAATGTTTTTTTCAAATAAACGTAAATCACAAGTTACTCAAGAAATTCAAGTAAATGGACAAACAATTAAAAATGTAAATGAAACAAAATATCCAGGGACTGTGGGTGGAAATTAGCATTTTTTGCTATAACCTGGCACATGACATCTCTTCTTTTTAGACTAATGTTTTTTTGTGCATTGTCCCTGATCAAATAAAAAATAAATTTAAAAAATTAAAAACTGTGTGGCACATTATTTCTTCTGAATGACCATGGTGGAAGAAAGGGTGTGGCCTTGTGTGTGCGCAGCTTAGAGGGAACATTGCTCCCAGGTCTCCCCATCTGGCCTCTTCTTACCTGTAGTTGAGGGATTCGCTGAGCACTTCACTGCTGCACAGAAGTCATCCCAGACCATGCAACACTTCCTTCCTAAATGTTCCAGCAATATGGCTGCTTCTAGTCACCCAAAATCAGCGCCGACTCAGCAGCCCAAGTAGCATGCACCTCCAGCCACCCAGGTGGCTCCCAAGCCTGAGCCTCGCCAGCGCTCCCGCTCTGCCAGACGCTCCCCATTTCTGAAGCACCAAGGCCCCCGGCACAAGTTAGTTGTCCTCCTGATCTGCGAGAAAGGAAGAGGAGGAGACCAAGTCTCGCTACAACTGGACTTCCCCCCAAGCCTTGGAGGCTTGTTTTGCCTCCAAGCACCCTCTTCAGTTTCGGGTGCCAATGGCAGTGTGTTTGTGAACACTGGGCCAATTCAAAAAGTGCTCAAACAACCAGCCGGAGTAAGTCAGGCTTTTACTTCCGTTACAGCTGTTACTTCCTCATCCCCAAAAAGGGTGGCAGTCTTTAACCCATCCTCGATCTCAGATGCATGAACCTTGCCCTCATGTAACGGCCGTACAGGATGATTAGTTTAAAGAGGGATCCTCTTGCAAGTATGCCCAGGGGACTGGTTCTTTTTTCTGGATCTGAAAGATGCATACTTTCACATCCAGATAGCCCCTATCACAGACCATTCTTGGATTCGCCTTCAAGGGAGTGACAATCAATAAACGGTCCTTCCAGTCAGACTGTCCCTAGCTTCTCACACTTTTACAAAGTGCATGGACTCATATTCCCATCTGAGCCGCATCCATGCACTGAATTACCTTGATGACTGGCTCATCCTCAGCTCTGTTGGAGGATGAGCTACTATCTCACAGATCCTTTCTCCTCAGCCACTTGGAATGCCTGGGGCTCAAGGTCAGTTTTGCCAAGAGCCCTCTGTCTTTCAGCCAATGGATATCTTTCCTGGGAGCAGTATTTCACTCTGCCCAAATGAGGGCGACAATCCCATCAGAACGTGCTCTGGCTATCCAGCAGCTCGTGACCTCTTTCAAAATAGGAGTCTCTCGGTCCGGCATTTCAGAAGATGCTAGGTCTTATGGCCTCCTCATCTCCAGTACTACAGCTGGGCCTACTTCATATGCAGCCCCTTCTTTAATGGCTGAAACTGCTAGTTCGGCCCCACACCTTGCATCATGGATGCCTTCATATCAATGGGGAACCAGGTCTGAGTGGTAGCCCTGGCCCCTTGGAAAGACTCATGGTGTGATCCTGGTAATGGTCTGCAGAAGAAAGGTAGTCTCGACAGATGCTTCCAACATGGGTTGGGGAGCGCTGTGCAATAGTCGAAAGAAAAAGAATGACTACACATCAACTGCCTGGAGATGCCTCCGCACCTTCTTGCCAGAACTAAGGGGACGCAATGTCCCCTGACAGCATGGTCTGATCTGACAGCATGATGGTAGTGTCTTACATAAATCGCCAGGAAGGACTCTCTTCGAGGCGCCTCTGTACTTTAGTAGAGCCTCTTCTAGTGTGGGCTCAACTGGTGTTCAATGAGAGTGAAGTGTGTGTCAGAAAATCTGTGAGATCTTTGGCAAGGCAGAGGTCGACCTCTTTGCCTTAAAAGACAACTCTCACTGCCCAACATATTTTTCGAAGGACACGGACATGTTGGCCCACAACTGGCCCAACCTCCTCCTTTACGCTTTCTCCCGATCACCCTGATCCCGCAGGTAATCAGGCGAATCAGGGAGCAATGGCACAGGGTTCTGGTAATAGTCCCACTCTGGAAGAACCAACATTAGTTCGCAGAGCTGTCTCAGCTGTTTATAGCAGCTCCATGACCCATTCCCCTGAGACAAGAACTCTTCTCTTAGGGCGAACAGAGCAATCTGGCACCCCCAGCCTGAACTGTGGGTCCTGCACCTCTGATCTTTCTAGAAGGCCTCCCCGAGAGTTTTTTAAATACAATATCTCAGACTAGAGCACAGTCCACGAGACACCTCTATGCCCTTAAATGGTCTGTCTTCTCTGCCCAGTGCACAACCCATGGCAATGACCAAACTTCATTCAACATATCTCTGATATTGTCCTTCCTACAAGAGCTATTGGAATTGAAATTGCTGTTCCCTTTCCACATTCAGAGTCTATGTCCTATGTCTAGCCCTTCCTTTGAGCCACTACAGTTTGTTGCCTTTCATCCCCTGACACTAAAAACCATTCTGCTACTGGCGTTAGTATTGGTAAAGTGGATGGGAGATCTACAGGCGCTCTCTGTGAGTCCTTCTTGCCTGGAATTCAGGCACAGTGACTCTAACATCGTCCAGAATCCAAGGCTCGGGTACATACTTAATGTGCTCTCCACCCCATTCAGAGCACAGGTGATAATTCTAACAGCAGTTCCCCCTCAGAGTTAAAACTACTCTGCCCAGTCAGGACATTGAGACTCTATATCAAGCATTCCATCCCAATCAGACAGTTGTTACAACTCTTTATATGCTTTGTTGGCTGCACCAGAGGGCCTCCAGTCACTAAGCAGAGACTCTCCAAATGGGTAATTGATGCTAGTCCTCTTGATTACTCCTCCTTGGGCCTACACTGCTCCATGGGAGTAAGATTCCATTTGACTAGAGGCATGGCCTCATCTTGGGCTTGGTCTAGCGGTGTGTCCATTGTAGAAATCTGTCCGGCGGCCAGCTGGCCCTCGCCGTCCACATTCACCAGGTTCTATACTCAGGCTTTCTTGACCTTGCAGGCTCAGATCCTTTCTGCTTAATGGGCTCAGCTGTGCCTCAGGGCAAAACCAGCCTCAGGGCTTTGTCTATCTGCACTCATGGCACTTACAGAGAGCTGAGGCTTTTTTTCCTGGAATGTTTTCTTATGGCTAGGTGGACCTCTATGAGTTTAACCCTAGTGTCTCCAGCATGGGTCCCTGCAAAATTACTTTTGTCCCTCTGAGACCCTTGTAGTGCTTAAGGCAAGTATGAGTCTTCCTCTAAGCATAGCACAGTAGGATTGTACTGGTTGCCTATACCATCTTAGCAGACACAGTACAAGTGAAGTTACAAACATAACCTTGGTTCCCTGAGATACGGGAATGAGTACTGCATACTTAGCCATGATATACAACTCCACGACCCAGTCGGCACTTGAGTCGAAGTAACTTGAGAATCCTATGGCGACATGCCCACTTATATAGCCAGATGGCCCCACATTAGAACCCCACAAAGTAGTATAAAAAGGATGCTTGTGTGTGTGTGTGTGTGTGTGTGTGTGTGTGTGTGTGTGTGTGTTTGTGTTGAACTAGTTTCCTGGTTCTGTGTTTGAGTGATGTGTGTAAAACAGGTTTGTCTGCGAGTTTGTAAAGCAGGTTCCTCATTCCTGCTCCTGTAGAACCATATTCATGCTACGTTTAGTTTTGACAGCTGACTGTTATTAAATTGTGTGTGTGTGTGATCAGTAGTTCCGTATTCTCCTCACTGGCTGGAGTGGCAGGTCAGTGGATGGTGGCAGTTCGCGTGAATGGTCAGTGGCAGCAGAAAATGTTTTTACATTTTTTATGAGTGTATGTTCCTATTAGTTTTCACCTTGAGAGTCCTCTGTGATCAACATGTCTGCTGGTGTCATTAAAGCCATAACTTCTGAAGTTATAGTCTGTTTGTTTTACATTATACATGGTGTCAGAAGTAAAGAATTATTACATGTGCCAGTGAGTTTTGTCTCCATTGGAAAGCCTCCATGCATATTACTAAACAACTAGCTGCTGAGCTACATAAACATATTGCATGTGCCATGGCAGGGGAATTCTGACGACCGGATCCTTTCGTTTTCAATGAAAACATTAAAAATGTCTTTACTTTCACTTAGTTTCAATTTGATGCATCCTTGAGGAATAAAATAATTAGGGTGTTCACATATAATTTAGTTTTAAAAGAACCAAACCCAGTTCATTTATAGTGAACTAGAAAGGGAACCAGCAAAAAGTGACCTCAGTCCTTACAGTGTTCACGGTATAGTGGACTCCAAAGAGAACCCAACTCTTTTTTTGTCCTCTTCACGACTGAAGTAATCTTAGAATACAACTTCATACAAACACAGACCCCAGGTTTCTGTGCAGAAGTGGAATCCTGGAATAAGCTGTATTTCATTGTTCAGTTTTAGTAATTATTGTTTTCCTAAAGAATTCTGTCATACCATGGTCTGTCAGAATACTCAATTCTGACTGGCTGGCAAATATGCATTAAAAACGTTTAATGCACAGGTAAAATATATATGAACATGCTATAAAATGAACATGAATAGCAGCTCAGATCATTTCATGAGAAATGTTTGAGATCTTGATGTGCAAAAGTTACAGACTCAAGTTAGTGTTTGACTATTTTGTGTCAGTTCAGTCAATGTGAGCACTATTTAGTGCTGATGACTGATGGCTGACTGTCTTGTCAGCATTGTGAAGAAACACCAAGAGCTTCAGCATGATGTTTTCTCGACAGTTGATTGCAATTGTATTGGCACATTTAAGGCCAATGTCCGTTTGCATCCTGGAGATTTGGGTGTGTCTGGTTTCTCTTCGGTTTCTGATGAAAACAGATGCTATATGAGGAAAAGTTTCTCTCCAGAGATTCATCCTATAAAGGATCGGTGAAATCCTTATTGGCCTAATTAAACTAAAGTTCATTAAGCGATAGTGCTCCATCAATTAGTGTGAGATTGCGAAACAGATAAACAAGCCAATGAAACTTTAATTATTTGATAATGGCTTTGTGCAAACAAAGTGAAGATCATGTTTTCTCTTCTGGGCTGTTTTCTGTGCAAGGTGTGAAATAATATCATCCAATTATTTCCCTGTTTAATCAGGCTGATGTTAAAATCTAATCGAATCTCTCCAAGTTATTAGCTTTGTACAGAAATATTTTGTTGAATGCGCTTGGTATGAATTCATTACAGCAATGCTCATTTATTGCTCATGTTCACAAATATGAAAAACACCAAATGCCAGTGGAGCAGAAAGATAAAAAACAGCAAACATGCAGGTTTGTAATGACATTGAGGCAAGTAAATGATGCATAATTTACATGACTGGCTGAAATAACAGCAGGAAAAGAATAAAAGAGAAAGAAGAGACCTGTAGAGCTCTCGGATGGAGCAGATGTTCAAAGATGGTTTCCAGGGCAGCAGGTGCATTAGGGGTTAAAAGTTCAAAGTTTAGCGCAAAAACACTCCAGCTGTGTGAGTGTGAAGTTTCCCATTAAGAAATTTCACAAGCAGATTCACACACTAAACTATATCAACAACCAATTTACAGTAAGTTATTCCAGTAATCTTTTTTATTTTTCACTGCTGATTTTAAATTTTGGGAGGAAATCAAATTTATTGAGTAAATTGAATTTTTTTGGATTTCTTTCATAAATGTTTCAAGTTATTAGCATTAACATGCCACCCAAATCCAATTTTATTAACATAATTTGAAAAAATAGAAGAAATTAAAATTAAAATGTTTAAAAATAATAAAAATAATAATAATAAACAAATGAGTGAAAGGTATACAATTAAGTAAAATTATATATTTATTTTTATGTTTAAACTGTAAATAGCTGTTAATTTTATTTTTTATAAATGTCTAATGTTAAATGTCAAATGACAACATTTTAACAAATAAAAATAAATGCTTATATGCATAAATAAATTCATGCATAATAAACCTTTTAAATATAATTGTATGCAAATAAGTGTGCCTCAGCTGACGCCTTGCAGTTCACATCCATTTCTTTTTCTTTTATGAAATCTGATTTAAAATTGGAGAAAATATCAATGTTTCAAATAAGCAACAAAAAGTGTTATCCACTTGTTATCAACTGCACAGCAACTGAGACAATTTTCATGAATGTTTTATGAATAAAAATTTAGTTTTATTTATATTTTTATTCATAAAATATTCAGGAAAATTGTCTCAGTTGCTGTGCAGTTCACATCCCATTTTACTAACATAATCTGAAAAAAGGATATTCATTTACTCACAAAAGCGATTACATTGGGAACAGAATGAAGATCTTAATGAACACGTCTAAGGCTCATCAACCTCCTCGCACGACTTTAACGTTCACTAATCGTCGTCTCCAATGAGCCACTGAAAGCATAAATTGGTCATTTTTTCCTCATTATCATTTCCGTTCCTCTCAGGACATGTCACGTGACCCTGAGGAGATACGGCAGACCTGCAAAACACAAGCGGTTAATTAATTTACAGGCCTGAAATGAGTCTCATGCATAATTAATGCAGCTCTTTTAAAATGAACAAAGTGATGAGTATCACTGTGATAAATGATGGAGGACGGCGTTTCAGGAGGAGAATGATGTGGGCGTCTGCAGGTGAAGATCTGGAGTTTCTTCACTGAAAATACATATTTATAAAATACTGTTTCTATTTATCGTAACCTTTAAATCAGAGACTGAAATCAGCGGAGGGAGAAAATGTAAACTTGACCTATAGAGTGATTGCACAAAACTAGAAACATCTGTGTTTTTATTTGACAAGTTTGACTACTAGCTATTTAACTTATTCTGCTCAAGACACGCCCACCATCTGATTGACATGTAAAAAGACCAATCACAGTCCACTACGTTTATACTTGGCATTTAGGGGCGGATTTTACATTAAATAGTTCGTAGCATAAACAAATGCAACCGACCTCACAAAATACATATAAAAGAAATTGGTTTAGAGTTTGTAATCTCTGGCCATCCAAAAGTAGTAAGTACAGATTACTTCTTAAACACCGTTCAAAAGTTTGATTAAATTAAAAGAACTTGATATTTTTATTCATCAGGATGCATTAAATTGACCAACAGTAAAGACATTTATAATGTTACACAAGTTTTTAATTTCAAAGAAATGCTGTTCATTTGAACTTTCTATTCATCTGTGAAAATAAAAATATCACGGTTTCCACAAAACATTTATGTTTTCAACATTGATCATAATCAGAAATGTTTCTTGAGCAGTAAATCATCATATTATTCTGATTTCTGAAGATCATGTGACACTGAACACTGGAAGAATGATGCTGAAAATGGAGCATCACATAAATAAATTACACTTTAACTGAGATTCACACAGAAACCAGCTGATTTAAATTACAATAATATTTCAAATTTTTTACTATTTTCTGACCAAATAAATGCAGCCTTAGTGAGCAGAAGAGACTCTTTTAAATATGTATTTTGGAACGCCAGTGTAACTCTTAATATCTGAATCTCATTGCAGAAACACGGTTCTTAAAAATGACTTTGTTTCCAGGCAGATTTGTAAAGTTGAGTAAATCCAGCCAATCAGATTCGAGCTTGACTAATCAAGAAAGTTTTCATTGAGCTGTTCAATAAGCATCAGATAGACAGTCGTCTAAGCCCGAGACTAATTAGTCCCTGAGATGAACCTAATCTTTCTCACTAAACCCCATCATCATCACTATCATCAGCAGCAGCAGGACTCGGGATTGTGGCCGTTTGATCGGTCTGATCGAGCTCTGAGTCCATGATAAGACTAACATAAGTTCATTTAGCTGCTTGTCGATACACAAACAGACGCTCAGAGAGAGATCGATCCTGGACGACATCATGCTGATGCTTTGAGACGAGCATCATGGGAAACAAACACGGACGTCACAACAAAACAAGACAGAGAAACTTCAACCGGCTCACTTCACTCCGTTCATTAGATGACATACAGAAAAGATCTTTCATCTAAATGTACTCGCTCCACCTCTGACTTTTCTACTATAACGTAACAGTCATTTAATGCTAGTTAAAAAGCTAAGTGCAAGCGTTATTTTAGATACTATTAGTTTGAATTCGATTTAATTTTAAATTTAAGTTTGTAGTAAATTTGTTTGGTTGTTTTGTCATTATTACATAATTTTTTAAGAGCACAGCGTCTGCTAGAAACACCTGATTCACTCCTTCAGCACCTCCTCATTCACCAGTCAATACAGAGCTGAACATGACCGCTTTTCTGGAATACATGAGTTTCTACAAAATAACCCGAAAAACATCTTAAGGGTAAAAAAATCAGAAAATCAGAGGGTACACACACACACACACACACACACACACACACACATATACATATATTGTAAGTTATGCAAGTTATACATTAGGTATAATAGGTTTAAAAGAAATCAGTGATATTTAGAATTTTGAATATAGAATATTTAGATGAAATGTATATGTGTGTGTGTGTGTGTGTGTGTGTGTGTGTGTGTGTTTACTGTTTACATCTGATTAACAATTTTGGAGCGAATCTGATGAAATTGCAATTAAATTATTAAATATCAATAATTAAAAAATATGTGTTAAAATATCAAAGTATGGAAAAAAAAATTGGAGGGGGGGGTAAAAAATGGCAGTGTTTTACATAAATAAATAAAGTCAAAGGATAAAATAAGTGTATAAAAATAAGGTACAATTACATATAGAAAAATTATGATAAATATGTAATGTTTCAAATAAGTGCCTCAGCTGTTTAAATCGATTTGCCATTCACATCCCATTTAACTAAAATAATCTGTAAAAGAGTATACTTTATGAAAAGAACACATGACAGAGCTTGATTTTATCCATTTACTGAAACTGATTTTTCTAGATGGTGAAAGTGCCTGTATAAGCGATTGATGACGTCGACTGAGAAGAAAAGATGTTTTATACTGTATGTCGGCAAGTTATTACATTTGATGAAAGATCCTGAAGACAAGCGTCTATTTCACCTCTGATAAATCACTCACAGAACAACCAGAATGAGTCAAAGCCTGTCACGATGCATCTTCACAGATTAAACTTCTGTCTGTTTTCACCTCAAACTTTTACATGGTTTGTGGTTTTACATGGTTTGTTATAAAGCGCATGAGTCATATGGACTACGCTTAGGATATTATAACGATGATTATAACACATCCGCTTTAGATTTCTACAGAATAAAAGAAAGTCATGCAGCTATAACTGATTCCCAGGTGAATTATTGCTTTCACAAGCTCACATTTCTTCTCCTCTCACTCTCAGATCTTTGTTCAGGTGTTTCCACCGGATCTAACGTTCTTCTGCTGGAATATCAATAAATATCAATGAGCGGCTGAAGTGAACAAAGCTTTTCGCTAAATGTTATGACATTTCCCAAAGAATGCGTCGCTGCAACAGAAGAAGGATGAAGGACGTGTTTAAACAGCACATCCATCAATATATGAACATCTTTTCTGTAAAACTGACTCACCGACAGATCTTCCTCCAACACGACACTTACTTCATGAACGTGGGCCTGAAACAACACTGTTTTGTGTAATGGTATATATTATAATATGCATCATATCTTTCTGCTGGAAGTCTATCTGATTAGTGCAAAAAAATTTAAATAAAATAATTGACTTGATAATTGAGGCATTTTATTTTATTTTATTTTATTTTATTTTATTTTATTTTATTTTATTTTATTTTATTTATTTTATTTTATTTTATTTTATTTTATTTTATTTTATTTTATTTTATTTTATTTTATTCCTCTGGCTTTTTATTGAATTTACTCCAAAGTAATCAAATTCCCTAAAATAAAAATTTTACTTATTTTTAGCGCTTCTAAAAGACATATTAAAAACAACTGAAATATTTAAATATTTAAAAATACGGAAAAAAATTAAACATGCATATGAACAAAAAAAATTAAAACTGAAAATATAAAAACAAAAGATAATTAAAAATGTTAATAAATATTATGATAATATATAAATAACACTACTGCAGACTGAAGGTCAAAATTGCAGTTTCAGTGCAGCTTCAAAGAGTTCTACAGGATCCCAGCCGAGGAATCTTCCCTGGTCATAAATAAATAAATAAAGTATATACTTTTTAACGACAAATACTGGTCTTGCACTAGCTGGACTTCAAGCATTACATAATCATGTATAAAAGGTCACGCGTGACATAGGTGGAAGTACAAAATATACATATGTTGCAAAATATGTATACTGTACATTTCTCTTTGAGTTCAGGAGAACATGAAGATCTTCAACTCAATCGTGACTTCAAAAGCATCAGGATGTTGCTTTGTGATTTCATGTTCTCTCGCAGAGAAATAATCCCATTAAACATGCTGATGCTAATTATGCGGCGCATTTGTAAACATGTCAGACTGCATTTGTTGTTGGAAAAAGAACATTGGTTCCAAATGAATAATTCAAACTCAAAGAGATTAACACGAAAGTAGATTTATATTCATGAATGAAGCGTTTTGAAAAAGAAAACCAAACCAGACCACAGAGAAGATGATGATGTGATCCATTACAGTTAACATTTTCACTATTAGGGCCCTATGAAATCTGTTTTATTTTTTCCCAAATTCCGTTAAATTTTTTAAATTCAATTCAAACTAATTTTTTTATGGTTAAATTAAATTGTATTAAGCAAAGAAAATGTCCAATTAATTAAAATAATCAAACTTATACAAATGTAAATAAATAAAAAAAATCACATATTTCTAGCAATTTCTTCAAGTTAAACCGAACTTTTATTTTGACGGGTTGCCATTTGGACCTTTCCATTTCATAGTTGTTCTTAAATTAAATGATAAAATGCTCATAAAGAAAAATATTTAAGTGCACTGGCCTACTGATTAATTTATCCAAACTCACTATGCACTAACTATGTTAACAAATGCAACTTTGATTTTAATATGTCTTTAGTAAATGTTAAAATTAGTCTTAACTAAGATTAATAAATGCTGTAGAAGTATTGTTCATTCATAGTTCATGTCAACTAAAGCCTTAATGTAAAAGTGTTACCACTGACATTTATGTTTCTGCTTCTGAAAGAAAAATGTGACCCAATATTACAAGCATATGCCATAATAAAAGTAACAGACACAACTAATAAGAACATGATAAAACCTCACAAACTCACAGACCAATGTGGATTTATGTATGGATATTGTATCAGAGAAGCATCACAAAACACCTTCAACACATTCATGTCCTCGAGAAACATTGCTGAAGTTCACAAAGTCAAGGATTGTGTGTGATTTGCTCAGGTTGAGGAGCTCATGATCGTCCTGCTCTTATATTTCTGCATTATTTATGAATACGGTCACAACACATGCAGTTTGCGGAGAACATGACTTGTAATTTTCAGCTGTAAGTTGTGAAGGACTTGATTTCCCAGGAGAGCCGTTTGGTCTCTGCTTCTGCATTTGCTTGTCGAGGAAAAGGCTTGAGGAGAAATGTTTATCTGCCTTCATAAAACGCACATATTGTTTTCTCTTGATGGCTATTAAAATAGACTGTGTTTCAAAAGCATAATTACAGTGCAGTGATGGACTACCGTGCATTTAAAGCAGCTCTTTGCTTGTAAAAATCATTTTAGCTGCTATTTCATAGCAGGAATAATATTTGGCCTTGAAAATAATTACAATAAAAAGCCACAACATACTTATCATAATTATGAGATAAAGTCAATCAAGACAATGAGATAAAGTCTCATAATTAATCATTTTTATATATATAATTATGAGTTTCATAATATGTAACGCAAAATCATACATATGACATACTAAGTCATAATTATGAGGTAAAAGGTTGGATTTATGACATCAAAGTCATAACTATGAGATAATTATTACACAAAACAAATTATTTAAAAAAAATCGAAATTATTATGTAAAAATAATTTTGTCATTTAAAATGTATGACATTTAAAGTAAACTGACATTAAAAGATAATTATGAAATAAAAATAAGATTTATTACAAATAAGACATTTATGAAACAAAAAGTCAAATGTAAGGACATAATGTGTTGATTTTGATTTTATCTCATAATTATGTCTCAGCACATTATAGTAACTTGTGTCTGATCATTTTGATTTCTTTCTGATTCTAATTTATTTTAAATATTGCTTTTTGTCATTATGACTTTTAATTATGTCATTATTTATGGAATAAATATTCATAAGTACGACACACTACATCTTAATTATGAGATAAAATGTTGAAATTATGATTATCCAAGTCATAATTATAAGATTTTAAAAAATATCTATTTTATTAAATAAAAACAAAAATCATAATTTTGACATTTTAAAATAAATGTATAGCCTAAAATGTCCATTGACATACTAAGTCATAATTATGAGATAAACATTTATTAAACATTTATTAAAAAGTAATTTGTCTTTTTTTTCCATTTCGACAATTTTGATTTTATCTTATAGTTATGATGTTAAGTTATAATTAATTAAAAACTTACAAGGATCGATGTTATCCATAAGGAATTGTTTGAAGTTTTTAAATTAATGAATAATAAATAAATAAATAAATAAGCGAGATTTGATTTTCTTCATCTGGACTGAATTGGGAGATTTACAGTAAATCAATAAAGAAAATAATAATTTAAAAAAATAATAATAATCAAAAAGTAAGGGATAATGTACATAACCTTGAAATGTTTTGCAATAACAGCCCTCTGGATATACATTATCCCACTTATAACACAGCTAACATATGTAAACCACATATGTAAAAAAAAAAAAATGTAAGCACAAAGCAAGATTAAAGTAAATGTTAATTTACAATCACACCACTTATATGGAATTTCACCACATAAATAAGGCAAAAAAGGAAAGAAAAGAATATTAGCATGACTTGATTTTATCCATCTTGAAAGTATTGGATGATTTAAAATAAATCAATCAATAGATACATATTGAAGAGAACAGATTTCAGATTTAGCTTTGGGTTAACAACAGTATGCTGTGCCTAGATTATGTCATCATAAAAATAAAGCAGCTTCACTGCTGACGTGAAACATGAATTAAAAGAGCAAATAAAATCAGTTCTTTATTCCTAAAAGATGTTGATATGCAGTGCATGTTTGATACTGTTCAGTTTGTAAGCTGCAGAATCGGGCCGCTCTCACGTTACGTAAGCCACACATCTGCATTATATAACTGATATGAATAACACGGCGCCGAGGTGAGGGGGTACGGAAAATGCAAATAATGTCTGCAGTCAAACTGCTGGAGTCTGAATGTACAGCTGCTTCTGTAGAAACACTAGAGATAACAAACTCACATATGAACCACTCTTCACACGAGAGGAAACATGTGCATCAAATGTGTGTATTAACATTGTTAATGCTTTCGCAAACATGAACTTTCAATGAAAAAAATAAATAAATGTGTGTGTGTGTGTGTGTGTGTGTGTGTGTGTGTGTGTGTGTGTGTGTGTGTGTGTGTGTGTGTGTGTCTAATTTAATAATGATTCGGATTCTGATTTTCATGTCATATTTCTCATAATTTATACCATAAGTCTTATGTTATACCAAGTCAAGATTATAACCAAGTCATTCTGAAAAGTCATTATATCATATCACTTTTATGAAAAACATATATGTAAATATTATTAATAAAATTCCATAAATTGTTAAAATTATAATAATTATTTTCAATAATTAAAATAATATTAAATATTATATAAAATAACATGTAATATATTTACGTAATTATAAAAATACGAATTTTCATTTTTTTGATATATTTGAAGTATGTGTATGTTTTTCAACACACACACACACACACACACACACACTTTTAAGTGCATTATAATACACTTTTATAATACACTATTATATTTTGATATAATACTAATATATTTATATTTGTATTACTTTTATATACTTAAATTTGTATTGCATTTGAACAGTTTTGCATAAAACCTTTATTTATATGAAATGATACGTATAAAATTCAGATGCAATATATATCCATATGCAAAACCTTTTTTTTTCTCACCAACTAAAGTGACATTACAGAACCAGCATCTGACAACATGCAGACAGAAACACAGTTTGTGGTCAGTCTTCATGAAGATCTTGTGTATCTCTGACCAAACATCCTTTCGTTCTCAAACTTTACGGCTGTTTTTATCGCCATGTTTTATAACGAGTAACATTACAGCATCCGTTAATATAAAAATCCACATGCAAAATTTCATGCAAAAGGTGTATGTTATTACTTCCCTGTCACTGAACCAAAGTCCCACACTATGAATATTCATGCTTTCTTAGTTTTATTAATGAGGAAGAAGAGCACCTGACCTTTATCATCCTACGCCCTCATGATGGAAAGATCAATTCTGAGTTTTAATGTCATTCAGACACAGAAACATATGCATGTCTTATTTACTTTCAGAAAACCTCGTGACATAAAGCTGGAGGGAAATACTCCTGCAGATCAGCATTAGTTGGATCTAGTTAATGTTTCTAACGCATTAACAGGCCATTCACAAGCAATTACCTTTTTCATGTGAACTTTAGAATTAAATGTCAGGATCTCATTGTACATTAGGCTAATGCGTGCCGTCATTATAATCCAATCCCTGCTGCTGATGGGAAACTTTACCCAGCCTGACCTGTAACAGCATCTCAAACACTTTGAGCTAAACCTGAACAACCCAACATACAGGGACTGCCTGTTATAAATAGTAATATGGGTTTCTGCATATATATATATGGAACAGCATAAATAATGACAGAATTGTAATTTCCACTGAACTATGCCTTTACGATCCTCTCAAAAGGGAAACTAAATAATGGCCTGTTGATCGACGGGTCTTGAGAAGGTTGATCTGATCCGAATCTTCAGAGGTCATCAGCATATATTGATTGTAGTCGAGCTCGGTCTCTTTTGCACCTTTAAATAAAAAGCTCAACCAATTTCCTCAGTGATGCGGCAGCGACATGAAAGTTTAATGCTGCAAACGTCCGGCACAAATACTGCCGTGAAAAAAGCTGTGCAGACTTGTGAAAATTTAATGCCGATCTCCTTCTGACAACCCAGACACAATGTGACTTTAGCTGTTTGGGTTTCTGCTCACCTTCCTCAAGTCCTTGAGTTTCCTCTCCACAGCTGAAAGACACACGTCATTCCTTCATTCATTAATCCATTAATTAATCCATTAATTCCTTAATTAATTAATTAATCCATTAAAGGAACCAATGAAGGAACAAACGAATGAATGAAGGAATGGATGAATTAATGAATCATTTGTTTGTTCATTCATTAGTTCATTCATTCATTTATTCATTCATTTATTCATTCGTTTGTTCCTTCATTAGTTCCTTCATTAATTCCTTCATTCATTAATTCCTTAATTAATTCATTCATTAATTCCTTTAATTCATTCATTCCTTCATTCATCCATTCATTCATCCATTCATTCCTTCATTAATTCATCCATTCATTCATCCATTCATTCATTCATTCCTTCATTAATTCATCCATTCATTCATCCATTCATTCATTCATTCCTTCATTAATTCATTCATTCATTAATCCCTTCATTCATTCATTCATCCATTCATTCATTCATTCCTTCATTAATTCATCCATTCATTCATCTGTTCATTCATTCATTCCTTCATTAATTCATTCATTCATTAATCCCTTCATTCATTCATTCATCCATTCATTCATTCATTCCTTCATTAATTCATCCATTCATTCATCTGTTCATTCATTCATTCCTTCATTAATTCATCCATTCATTCATCTGTTCATTCATTCATTCCTTCATTAATTCATTCATTCATTAATCCCTTCATTCATTCATTAATTCATTCATTAATTCATTCCTCAATTAATTCATTCATTCCTTCATTCATTCCTTCATTAATTAATTAATTCATTCATCCATTCATTCATTCATTCCTTCATTAATTCATCCATTCATTCATCTGTTCATTCATTCATTCCTTCATTAATTCATCCATTCATTCATCTGTTCATTCATTCATTCCTTCATTAATTCATTCATTCATTAATCCCTTCATTCATTCATTAATTCATTCATTAATTCATTCCTCAATTAATTCATTCATTCCTTCATTCATTCCTTCATTAATTAATTAATTCATTCATCCATTCATTCATTCATTCCTTCATTAATTCATCCATTCATTCATCTGTTCATTCATTCATTCCTTCATTAATTCATCCATTCATTCATCTGTTCATTCATTCATTCCTTCATTAATTCATTCATTCATTAATCCCTTCATTCATTCATTAATTCATTCATTAATTCATTCCTCAATTAATTCATTCATTCCTTCATTCATTCCTTCATTAATTAATTCATTCATTCATCCATTCATTCATTCATTCATTCCTTCATACATTCCTACATACATTTTACCGTTTAGATATGCAGATTCACGTATAAAACCTGTAAAAAATTGGTATTAATAATTATTAATATTAATAATGATAAAACTAATAATAATAATAAAAATTTAATATATGTATATATTTTCTTTAGTTTTTTTTTTATACGCTTAAATATTATTTAAAAATATTTTAGATATTTATATAAAATTTATTGTAAAAACTACCCTTTTAAATTAACGGATATCAATTTTAAAAATATGGAAAATATTCTTTTTATTTCGGTTTTCGGTTTATTATTACATAAAAATAAGTGAGGTGTGATTGGTTGTTAAACATGTCAATCAGGCATCACTATATCTAAAAAAAAAAAAGTAAGCTGCAATATTCCTCGTCTGTGAATCGTGAGATGAAAAAGACAGACACAGAACTATGGTTGTTGAGATCAGGACATTATAATACTTCCTCACGCTATGTGAAATCAAGCACATGTCGTCATCCAGGTGAACAGACAGGAGTACAGCTGTGAGACTCTCACATCCTCCATAGATCATCATGAGGAAATCATGAGTCGCTGTAAATCAGCCCACAAGCGCGTCCTCCGAAGACGAGAACGTCTTCATCAAGCTCCCTCATTACAGTATGTGTTCACAGGGGTCACTTCAAAGGTCACATGATGATAGACATAACACAACATGACAGAGTTGCGCAGTTCTCCTGACATTCAAGTGTTTTTAGTGCACTGCTACACAGTTGCTAAGCTGTTCTGCTCATGTAGAGAGCCAGACGAGAAGGTCTTAATTGTCTTAATGTGCCGGTGACTGACCTGCTATGACATGGAGCCATTCGTCATGTTAGACACAGATGCGTCCTCATAACCTGCCACCGTTTCCTCTCATATAGGAGTGACACTGGTCCGTCCTGATGGATGTTTGTCTTTCTAGATGACTCGTGCAGTGATGATGACTGTGTCCAAACATACAGACAGAAGAAGAGATCTGAGCACTTAAGGGAGCAGCTCGTCCAAAGAAAGACAGTCCTGTCACAATGTATTCACATTTCATTCATGAAACAAATTTAGGTTATAAAAATGCTGTGGGAACATTGTTTTGATATATTAAAATGTCCAGTTTTCTTAATTATCATCATGACGTCATTTAAAGGTTACAAAAATGTTTCTCTCAACGTTCTATAAACTTTAAATAAAAATGTTATTTGAACGTTTATTTTCAATACTTTAATAACATTAAAATGTCCATGTTTTCATCATTTAAAGCATTATTTAAAGTTTTTCGAAACAGTTATTACAACGTTACACTATCTTTATTTTCTCCCCAAATGTAACATTATTAGAATGTTTATTTTTAATAACATTAAAATGTCCACAAAGAAATCTGAGCGTATCCTAACAGAAAACGCTCTCGGAACATCAGATAACGTTCTGATACAAAGTTATTAACAAATGATCGACCAGTAACGTTCCTGTAAAGTGATCTGGTCTTTCTTAAAACGTAAGAACAAAAACATTTCTCATCAAAAAAAATTTCTAAAACATTATTTTAAATGTCACTACTTGTTTTAAGTAACATTTCAATGATGTTTGTACAATGATGTAATGGAATGTTCCTCAGCAATAAATGGAAGCAGTATGTTGCAATGCATTCTGGGATTACCTTTCCTTGAAAGACACATGCAATGCTGCGCCTTTGATGTTATAAAACATATAATTCCTTTAAAAAATACAGACTCAAATCAGTCATCTGTGAGTACTATCAAATTAATGTGAAGCAGAATAGATTATATGATACTGTAATAAGAAAAACGTTGAGAAGCAGGAAAAACAATCATTTGTTCTCCATTAAATTTGGCTGCTGTTTATGAGACGCAACTATTTCCCTCTGTGATTTAAAGTTCGTATCTCAATAATTGTTCATGTTCTCCAATGTCAGTTAATTGTCACAGTCAGATGCATAAATATCTAATTTAATTTTACATTGACATTAATTTTATTTTACATTTTCAATTATTAGTTTTCCATCAGCTCATTAACCCTGGTTTGGGAAACCCTTAAGTAATGTAAAGTTTAATGCATTTGATGATGAAGATAATGAAGAATGGAATATATTTAATTTCTCTTGGTTTCGTTTTTGTATTATAATAATCCCATTCAAATCTATAAACAAGGTCATACACTTAAAAGAATTATTCATTGAATTTACTAAAAAAAAATGTATGGTAAGTGGTTGCAATCCATTTATTTTAGCTACATTTAAATACATTTTGCTGAAAGTTAATCAACTAAATTAGTTTATTTAAATATAGCTACAATGAATTGATTGCAACCACTTACCATAAAAACATTTAGTAAATTCAAAGAATCATTTTTTTCAGTGTAGGTAATCTGAAAGTAAACCAAAAGTAATCAGAATACATAACTTAAAAAGAGTAATCAAAATTAAATCGTTTTCATCATGTAATTTGTGACCCTGGACCACAAAAGCAGTCATAAGGGTCAATTTTTAGAAATTGGGACTTATGTTCGGAGGACAATATTCGTCTGAGATACAACTATTTGAAAATCTGGAATCTGAGGGAGCAAAAAAATCTAAATATTGAGAAAATCATCTTTAAAGTTGTTCAAATTAAGTTCTTAGCAATGCATATTACTAATCAAAAATTAAATTTTGATATATTTACAGTAGGAGATTTAGAAAATATCTTCATGGAACATGATCTCTACTTAATATCCTAATGATTTATGGCATAAAAGAAAAATGTATAATGTTGACCCATACGTTGTCTATTGCTACAAATATACCCCAGAGACTTAAGATTGGTTTTGTGCAATCTGTAATCAGTAGCAGACTGTAAGTAATCAGAATGGATAGCATGCTCTTCTGTCAGGGACCAAGCAGTTAAGCAAGAGGAGTCGCAAGGGAAATTAAAAAATAAGGATTTTTATTTCCCAAAAATCATGACAACAAAGTGAAAATAAAGGTTTGGGCCCAAAAACAAAAGTCAAATAAACAAACAGTAACTAAAGCTCTAAACAAAAAATACAACTAACTCTTACAAAGAAACAACGGGGACTTATATATTGGCTGATCAGACCAATTTTAACACACAGGGGAAGACTAACAACAACAACACTTCTACACAAGCTACAAATAACAGCAAAATCTACATAAAACTTATTCCAAAAGTAATAAACATTTAATTAATCTAAATTCAACAAAAGTACTCAATATAATATAAATCCAAACCCCAGAATATCTAAGCAGAGAATGAGCTATCCCCCCAGGACATAAACAATGGTAGTGTCCAATTAGGCCACCTCCCCTATAAAACTGCTCCTGCTCCAACCGCCACCCCTTTAAGCCAGCCAACTTCCTGGATCTCTCCCGGGTGTGGAATCCAACACTGGTAAGCTCAGAAACAAATAATTACACAAACAAAATGACAAAAGTAACTAATGGTGAGCGCTCCCAAAACTATACTTCTGTATGGTCAACTAAATAAAATACAATGTATGTGAAATGACCTTTGTGTCCTGTGAGTTATTTGTAACTAAATAAATGTTTGCAACAAATGTGAATGAAAAATGCATACAAACTAATCCTAAAGAAAAACAGCACAAACTAAGTACATGAGGTTACCGCTCTTAAACTGGTTGTGAGGCCATGGCTGTGGCCTTCACATCTTCCAAACAAGGAAGATGTTGAGATGTAACTGAGGACTCATAAAGTCTCAAGAGCTGGGAAAGAGATCAGAAACACACCATTGCTTTTTCAAGAAGCATATGCTTGATTCATCTTCTTCCATTGTAAAGCAGTCACTGGTAAGTCTGCAGAAAATAATGCACGTCCTTGCATTACCCAATTATACATTCCCGGATCAATTAAAGTGTCAGGTTTGATTTTACTGGGATGCATTAGGATGTCAGGCGTGACCGAGTGCCATTCTGGATAAATCACTGTCAGCGCTGACGCTGTCATAGTGTCAGACTGAAGAATAATGCAGCAGAGAGAGAAACACACTAAAACCCTTCACTCTGAGTGAGAGAAACACACAAGCTGCTTCACTTATTCTCCTGCTCTCATGTGTCGAAAACAGCAGTGAGTTCATTTTCCATTGAATTCGCTTCAGCGGGAAACCCTGAGAAATATTTCCAATCCGGCTGATGCACCTGGACGAGGTTCAGGAAACCATTTAGTAAGAACTTTCTCTATTTCACAGCAAATGCATTACAGTAATAACTCACCCTGAAATGATCGTTCACGCTTCCATTGTTCCAAACAAATAATGAAATGCATGTCCCTGCTGCATACTTTAGTACCAGTATTATGTGTTTATGAACACAGTCTTAAGTAACACGTTCATTACTTTACGTCTGTGCTTGGTAAGTTGTTATAAAAAAGTAATTAATTACTAGCTATTATTTACATCTTCAACAGTGCTTTTAGATTACTGTAGCCTACTAATTCATCTCTTTATTGATTACAATTGAATTACTTAGGTTACTTCCTAAATCCCATATTATCCTCGACCAGCAGAAAAATATAAGCATAGACATGAGACTGCTTTTAATTCTTTCAAATTAATTCTGGTTTTTACTTAATATAATAATATAATAAAATAAAATTGCATAAATTATTCTTAATCTAACCGAAGCATTTAAAGGGAGAAGGTTATATTAAAAATATTAATTTTAACATTAGATGATCAATTTTGATGTTATATTTCAATATTGATTAACATAGAATTGGTCAATATTTAAGGTAATTACAGCAGAAGTAACTGTAATTACAGAAAAAAGGGAAAAGTAATTAAATTAGGCTACATTAATTACTTATTAATGACTTAAACACAATGCTACATGAAAACAACTCAAATAAAATAAATATTTTTAAAAAATCATTTTAATTTAGTTTAACTTGATATACTAAAATAACTCAAATTAAAAAGCGAAATAAAAATGTATTAAAATATTAGTAAATTCTAAGAAAAATACACAAAATGACCAAAATTAAAACAGAAAATATAAAAGTATAAACTAGTTTAAAACATAAAAAATCTATAATATCAATAAAAACCATCTCTGACTGACACTATAAATAACAAATGATTATCTCGATCAGGCTATCATGATTTTATAAAATATGTATTCTTTTTTTTCTCTTAAAAATCTATTTCAAGAATTTTTGTTGGTTTTAGTTTTAATTACATTTGGCTAAAACCTAATGTGATGTCAGAGCAAAGCTCATAAATCATCAGCAGAAGCGCATGTGTAGATAAATTAAGATGCATATTAATTAGATGATATGAACCTGACTGTAATGATCTGAAACGTTCACAAAAGCTGAAACAAATCTATCATCAAAACATTTAACTAAAATACAAGTCCATAATCTATAATAGATTACTTTAACAAATGAAAACAAAAACAGAAACTATAAAAATAAAATCTAATTAATAAAATTACGTATATCAATGATACTAAAATAGCGCTGCTAACTTTCTAATAATTTCAGCAAGGATGCATAAAATTGATCAAAAGTGTCAGTAAAGACATTTATAATGTTACAAAAGATTTAGATTTGTTTCTTAACTTTAACAAAGCAAGTCTAATGACAAAATGGCTTCAATTGATGTGTTACTAAAATGTCTTTAGTTGAAATAAAAATAAATAAAAAATGTAAATGCATTTTATTTCAGCTTACTATTAAAAAACTCAAATATGGTGCACACGGGGTTAAAACGCACACAGCCACTGGTGCACAAGGGGTTAAAACACACACAGCCACTGGTGCACAAGGGGTTAAAACACACACAGCCGCTGGTGCACACGGGGTTAAAACACACACAGCCGCTGGTGCACAAGGGGTTAAAACACACACAGCCGCTGGTGCACACGGAGTTAAAACACACACAGCCACTGGTGCACACGGAGTTAAAACACACACAGCCGCTGGTGTACAAGGGGTTAAAACACACACAGCCGCTGGTGCACACGGAGTTAAAACACACACAGCCACTGGTGCACACGGAGTTAAAACACACACAGCCGCTGGTGTACAAGGGGTTAAAACACACACAGCCGCTGGTGCACACGGAGTTAAAACACACACAGCCGCTGGTGCACACGGAGTTAAAACACACACAGCCGCTGGTGTACAAGGGGTTAAAACACACACAGCCGCTGGTGCACACAGGGTTAAAACACACACAGCCGCTGGTGCACAAGGGGTTAAAACGCACAAAGCTGCTGGTGCACACGGGGTTAAAACACACACAGCCGCTGGTGCACACGGAGTTAAAACACACACAGCCGCTGGTGCACACGGAGTTAAAACACACACAGCCGCTGGTGTACAAGGGGTTAAAACACACACAGCCGCTGGTGCACACAGGGTTAAAACACACACAGCCACTGGTGCACAAGGGGTTAAAACGCACAAAGCTGCTGGTGCACACGGAGTTAAAACACACACAGCCGTTGGTGCACACGGAGTTAAAACACACACAGCCGCTGGTGCACAAGGGGTTAAAACGCACAAAGCTGCTGGTGCACACGGGGTTAAAACGCACAAAGCCGTTATTATTATATAAAATAACAAATAAATAAAAAGGTAGTTGGAGGAACTTTTTATTTCAAAATGAAGAATTTTTTCACAGTTGCACAGGTTTATATCTCACAGTTCTGACTTTTTTAAGAATTACAAGAAAACAAACTCTGAATTGTGATACTAAAAGTCACAATTAAGTTTATTTTATTAATCCCATGATGGAAACGATGATTAGGGTTAACCCTAACACTAACCAATAAAAAAATAATCTAGTAAAAATGACAAAAACACAACAAAACGACAAAATCTTTAAAATTAAAATAGAAAATTAAACACTATGTTGTTAAATCATGGTACAGGAGGATTTTGAAAGTTAAACAGCAGCATAGCATTCAGTCCGAGTGTGTTGCTGTGGTCAGAGATCTCCAGACGGATGGATTTGCATCATAAGTTAATTGAGTTATCAGAGTAGGATGACATTGATCAGACAGGACTGTCAAAATCTTTATTTGTAAAATGCACAGAGAGCTCAAGCACATCACATGTACTTTGCATGCTTAAAAACAACTAGACTGTTTTATTTTAATTAACAGCATCATTTATTTATTATATAACTGCAAAATAACTAAAAATATATATTTTAATGATTATAAAATACGAGTTTTGACTTTCATCTGCATGCATTAGTAAAAGCGGCTGCATCTGTGTTTGTTTGTATGAGTCTCACAGCAGATGGAGTGATTTCTGACGGTCTTTGAGAAGTTGAGCCTCCAGCTCTGCGTATCGGAGCATCAGCGGCGAGTAAACCTGCAACCACAGGAACAACACGTCAGTGAACAGATCCAAACACGTCCGTGAAAGAGCTTTTACCATCCGCACTTTCTATAGGACAAAACAAAAGATCTCTGAAAAGATGTCTTTTGTCCTTGAGGAACTCATCTGGGAGTATATTTCCACCATATCATGCTCATGCACAGGAGAAAACACTCATTTATTCCAAAGACTAAGAGGTATAAGGTTGAAAAAAGGGAAAATACCAATTCATAAACACTTACAGTCAGTAAATTCTCTCGAGTCACTCATCACTCACAGCGGTGGAAAAATAAAGCGATCGTCCTTTACCATGGTAAAAAAACACTGTAATACAGACTTGAGTGGATTTTTGATTTTATCGACTGGTGGCAAAGGCAAATATTATCCAATGATTAATGAATAATTACCTTTATTATTATGTATAATGATGATAATTTGTATTATTTTGTAATAACTATTAAAGTTATTATATATTTATGTTTTATTATTATTATTATGCTTTATTATTATTGTTTATTTTGCATAAAATTATTACTATTATTATTAGTGTTGTATATATAGTAGTTCTTATATTATTTTTGTGTTTAATGATGATGATGATTATTTTCATTATTGAATTGATTTAATTTATTTGGAGGGGGGCCATAATTTAAAAACAAAAACAAAAAAAGGCATTAAACTCGTGAAAAATCCTCTATTTTCTAGCCTAGAGTTTTGCGTGTTAAAGCGCAGCATGAATCATTTGAGATGATTGAGTTGTAAATCCACAGCTCTGGCTGAAATGTGTCGCCTACTGGCTGTAATCAATTTACAATAAGACCTTCGTTTTAAACGGGAGAGTAAATAACGACCGATAAGCCAGAGGAAGCAATTCGATTTGAGGAACTTCAGCTGATTAAGAAGAAACTTGCTAAAAAAGGGATTCAGAACTTTATGGAGTCGCCTTACCAGGCATCAGACATACTAGGGTTATTATTTAACAGTGACATTATAAAACAAAACAAAAATATTATAGTTTTGGTTGACATCAGTTAATTACATTAACTAATGTTTTTTGTAGTAATAATAATAAAATTTATATTTTAGACTTATTTAAGTATTATTTATATAATATTGTATTTATTAATATTTTCGAGTAACTTTTATTTGTATATTTTAAGTTGTCATTTTAATTTTAGTTTAAGTTTTAGTTATTGTATGCGCTTTTTGTCATTTTTATTTTATTTCATTAATTTATTTTCATTTTAGTCACTTTTAATAATTGGACTAAAACTTATTTATTTCTGTTAGTGGCAAACGCAAATATTAGGTTTATAAGTCTTTACATTTTTTTCTGTAAAGTTTTGCTGTTAAGTAAAATAAGCTGTGAATGTCATTTCAAAGAGAACAAAGAGAAAAGAAACTGCAGCTCTTCAGAAATGGAATGAGACACAAAGTATATTAGGATAACGAGATGTAATCAGAGGCCCGTTTGAATGTGTGGCTGCTGTAGCGGCTCGAGGTCAGACTGAGTCTTTATGGTTTTAATAAACCAGTGGCCTGCGTATGACACACAGTCACATCATCAAAAGCATATCTCTAATTCATGGAACACAAGCCGGTGTAACACGCTACACCGCCTGCCCTCAAAGTCCCATTGATATATATGAATCACCCTAAATAATGCCTCTCTACACCACAGACTGTGTGTTGATGCCGCTGGTGAGCAGCACTTCTGTGAATGCATGAGTTCCCTGGTGTTTCAGACAGAACAGGCCATTAGTACGGTGTTAAATTCCCTTCAGACGCTCGAAGAGTTCAGCAAAGTCAGAATTATGAGATAAGAAGTCACAATAATGACTTAAGTCATAAATATGAGATAAGAAATTGGAATCATGACACACTTATTCATAATTATGACATAACTAAAAATAATGACAGCCATAATTATGAGACAAAACGTCACAGCTACAACATAATTCAAAATAATGAGTCTTAATTATGAGATAAATCGTAATTGACTGTCATAATTTTAACATGTAAATTCATACTTATTAGATTTAAGAAAAATCATAATTACTTAATGACTAGTTGAAATTATGACATACCAAGTCATAATTATGACAAATCAAAATAATGACAACCATAATTATGAGATAAATCGAAGTTGACACTAAATCATAATTTTAACGTATAAATTAATAATTATTAGATTTTAAAAATCAGTCTAAGTGTAATAAGTAATTACTAAGTCTAAGAAGTCAGAATTATGACATAAATCAAAATAATGACAGCCATAATTATGAGACGGAAAAAAAAAAAATCACAATTAGGACGTCAAAATAATGACTTAATATTAATAATTAGATCAACTGAAGTTAACAAAATTTATAATTTTAACATATAAATGCATAATTATTAGATTAAATAATCATAATTGCTGTATTACAAGTTGAAATGATGACACACTAAGTCATAATTATGAGATAAATCGAAATTGACACCAAATTATAATTTTAACAAATTCATAATTATTAGATTTAAAAAAAAAAATTACTGTTGAAATTATGACAGATTAAAAATAAATTATTATAAAATACTGAGTCATAATTATGAGATAAAGGCACAATTACATAAGTCTTATACTACAGGGCCATTGAATGCTTGAATCTGATTGGCTGGCGAACGTTCTGAGGTGTGCAATTATTTTTAGGGAAACGCAAGGTGAATGTAGTTGAAGGCAGCTCTTTTAACCGCATTACAGTTCCATATCACTTCACATAGTTAACTGTAATAACAGACATTAGTACAGTACAGTACCGATACAGAATACAGGACTGACAAAAACAACATGACAGACGATTTTCCAAAAGTAAATACACATAACATTGCCCGTCATCAATTATCCCTTACATAAATCAACATATTCAATGAGATGTAAGTCTCATTGAGACAAAAAAAGTAGATTAAACGAAAAAAGTCAATATGAGATTAAGTCAATAATGACATGTCATAATTATGAGATAAAATGTAAAAATGATGATGTTCAATTATGACATACTGAGACATAATTATGAGTTGAAATTATGTCATCAAGTCATAATTTGCACATAAAACTTAGAAAATATCGAAATCATAAATATGAAATAAAAAGTCAAAATTATGACTTACTAGGTAAATTAATAAAATAAATGATTAACAATCATAATCTAAACACAAGTCAATTGTGAGATAAAAAGAAAAATTGTTACATAAATGGTAGAAATTAGCAGCAAAAACTAAATTTCAAGTTGTATCTCTATACTATCCCTATGTCAGAATTATTTATCTCATAGTTTCAATTTACTCATAATTACGATTTACCAAAGCAGGATTTTTTTTATGTGTTGGAAATGGGCTTCCACACATTTCAGATGCAAATGCAACCAAAAAAACTATAAAACTTTAAAGAGGGACATTAACGCAATACTTTATCAAAAAAATTATCCTTTTGTGATCATTAAGTCACTTCATAAGACCTTATTTCTTCTGTGGAAAACATGTCAAGCTACATATTCAACATTCAGAAAAACCTGATCATATTTCCTGTTGAGCCGTCAAAGCCAGACTCATGCACACTAATGAGACCCATGTATGAACGCTAGCATGCCACCTCATTCACAGAGCATGAGGGGAATTTTCCTTCAATTTGCTTTTTGCTAAATGGAGCTGTCAGTCTTTCAGCTGTGATCAGGAAATTGGCATATTACTGTCCGGAAACAAAAAGAAGTCAAAATTTCCATAAAAAAAAAAGTTAATTGCACTACACAACATGCTCTAACTTCCAGAACTTAAAACTTTCTCTACAGCTTTTTTCAAACTAGGGTTTTTGAATTGATGAAAAGCCAAAATCATAAAAATAAAAAATAAGATAAATATATCATTTTAAAATATTCAAAATACCCCCCCCCCCCCAAATGTATTTGTTTGTTTAAATATAATGATAATTATAATATATAATAATAATAATAATAATAAAAAATTAATAATTAGATGATAATTATAATAAAAGGATTGAATTATAATAAGAGAATTAAAATAAATATATAAATAAATGCAATATTTTATAAAGAATATTTAAATGCAAACATTATTAAACTACATACATTTTTTTAATAAATCATATGCATTTAAAAATACATGTAAATATACTTAAAAATAAATATAAATGCATTTATATAAATAAATACATGTTTAAATAAATGTAAATACAAATAAATAAATTCAAATGCAATTTAATGAATTCCTTGCAAATAATTAAACAAACAAACATTTTGATGCTGACTTTTGAGAAATTAGGCAATGCACAACAGCGTCAGAATCAACATTTGGGTTAATATTCCTACTCCTGACTGTTCAGGACAATGCTAACATGCTAGAAATGCATCAGCCTCTTATTTTCTGCATCATTTCCATCATTACTTTCATGGGGTCTGATGGTGTTTGTAAAGCTTTAGATGATCCAGTAAATGAAAGAGGCCTTGTCTAAACCCAGCGGCGTGGGCTCGTCCCGGTCTGAACCCTCACAATGCATCTGTCCAGAGGAGATGAAGCGTTTAATGAAGACGCAGTGATTCATGAAGCAGGTCAGAGTTCAGCGGGTCAGAACGCCGGATCATGTGACCACAGCCGGCGTGAGAAGGTCAGAGCGATTGTGCTTTCACTAGTGAACGTGATCAGTCAGTTATATGAGCTAAGCTTATATTTTTAGTCTGAAGTCAACAATCAAAAGACTTGACGGCCACAGAGATGCTGTTAGTGCATCAAACACTCACAGTCGACAACTAAATGAAAAGTAACGTTATTTAATGACAGATTATATTTTGGTTCTAAATAACTACGTGTCCTGAGCTGAACCAGAGCTGCAACAAATTGAACCAAAATAATTAAACAAAAAATTATATATTAAAATAAAAATGAATCAGTTTCTGTAGTTTTTTTTTTTAATTTTAACTTTAAATAAGAAACAGATTTTGTGAAAACGAACTGATTAAATTAAATTAAAATCAACTTCTAGTTATTAGTAAATTTTAGAGGTTTCACCACAAATGACAATTAAGATAAATAAAATGTATCGATTTCTAGTTATTAGTACGTTTTGAGGTTTTCACCATTTAATAAAAAAAAAAAAAAAAAAAAACATAATAATAATAATAAAATAAAATAAAATAAAATGAAAATGTTGGTTATTAGTCATTTTTATTACAATTAAAATAGAATAAAATAAAATAAAATAAAATAAATAAATAAATACATTTATGGTGCTTTTTTTTGTCCTTTTTTGAGATTCTCACTATAAATCATATTGCAAATGTCATTATATGGAATAAAGCAAATCATATAAATAAATAAACAAAATATTAGCAATGTTTAATGACACAGCAAATTATATTTTGGTTCCGAATAACTGTTTAACTATGAATCATGGTTTCAACAAACTGAACTAAAACACATACAATTACAATAAACATCATCGGTAATGAAACTCAATTGAAACGTAGTAAATGTAAGCGTAAAATTAATGTCAGCGATGAAATCAAGCAATCCCTGAATCATCGGATTCTTTCAAATGAATCGTTTAAAGGAGTTTCAGTACCTCACAATCTATTTGCGAAGGATTGATCTTTGATGTCACCAGTGTGTGATTAAGAAAGGACTCGTTTTCAGTGATTACAGTGTGTGTGTTTGTACCTCTTGAGCTCCCGGTGTGGGACTGACGGCCAGCTGAGGATCTGGAGCGTTTCGGAGCGTCTCGGTGAACGATGCTCCTGTTTCTGCCTCCAGAGCTGAAGAGAGACACACATTTAGTCATTACAGTTATACAGCATCACTGATTAAACACAGATGCACGGGATCACAGCCAACAAATTAAAACTCTGTCATCATTGACTCGCTCTCATGACAGATGCCATGGTTTTTACATGTCAGCTCACTTTTATTGTACTTTTATGGCACTTAATCACGATCCAAATTCATTTAATGGAAAAGAGCAGCTCAGACGAAATAAATAAATATTTTATGGTGCTTTTTTTTACCTTTTTAGAGCTTTTAATCATAAATCACAATCCTAATGTCATTTTATAGAATACAGCAGCTCAGATAAATACGAAAATAAATCAATAAAAATTTTAATTAAATAAAAAAAGAGATTAAAATTTAATTAGTAATTAATTAGTAAATTTTAAGAATATTTTAAAGAATTTTAGAAGTAAAAAAGAGATTTATTTTTATAAATCATTTTATTATTAATCCTTCTTTGACCTTTTAACTGTAAATCGCAATCCACTCATTTTATGATGGAAAAATGAATGGCTTCACAGGCAAGGATATTGTAGCTACTAAGATTGCACCTAAATCAACAATTTATAGGATCATCAAGAACTTCAAGGAAAGAGGTTCAATTCTTGTAAAGAATGCTTCAGGGCGTCCAAGAAAGTCCAGCAAGTGCCAGGATGGTCTCCTAAAGAGGATTGAGCTGCGGGATCGGAGTGCCACCAGTGCAGAGCTTGCTCAGGAATGGCAGCAGGCAGGTGTGAGCGCATCAGCACGGACAGTGAGGACAAGACTTCTGGAAGATGGCCTGGTGTCAAGAAGGGCAGCAAAGAAGCCACTTCTCTCCAAAAAAAACATCAGGAACAGATTGATCTTCTGCAGAAAGTATAGTGAATGGACTGCTGAGGACTGGGGCAAAGTCATATTCTCCGATGAAGCCCCTTTCCGATTGTTTGGGGCATCTGGAAAAAGGCTTGTCCGGAGAAGAAAAGGTGATCGCTACCATCAGTCCTGTGTCATGCCAACAGTAAAGCATCCTGACACCATTCATGTGTGGGGTTGCTTCTCATCCAAGGGAGTGGGCTCACTCACAATTCTGCCCAAAAACACAGCCATGAATAAAGAATGGTACCAAAACACCCCCCAACAGAAACTTCTTCCAACAATTCAACAACAGTTTGGTGAAGAACAATGCATTTTCCAGCACGATGGAGCACCGTGCCATAAGGCAAAAGTGATAACTAAGTGGCTCGGGGACGAGGATGTTGAAATTTTGGGTCCATGGCCTGGAAACTCCCCAGATCTTAATCCCATTGAGAACTTGTGGTCAATCCTCAAGAGGCGGGTGGACAAACAAAAACCCACTAATTCTGACAAACTTCAAGAAGTGATTATGAAAGAATGGGTTGCTATCAGTCAGGATTTGGCCCAGAAGTTGATTGAGAGCATGCCCAGTCGAATTGCAGAGGTCCTGAAAAAGAAGGGCCAACACTGCAAATACTGACTCTTTGCATAAATGTCATGTAATTGTCGATAAAAGCCTTTGAAACGTATGCAGTGCTTGTAATTATATTTCAGTACATCACAGAAACAACTGAAACAAAGATCTAAAAGCAGTTTAGCAGCAAACTTTTTGAAAACTAATATTTATGTAATTCTCAAAACCTTTGGCCACGACTGTATATATATATATATATATAAACTATATATAACTAAATCTTTAAACCAAACATCTTATACATACACATACACATACACACATATATATATATATAAATGTAATATATTACACCGATGGGCAGTGTTGACCAAATGTAAATGTTAATTACATACACATTTAATATGCTAATAGTTTATTTAGTTATTAAAATATATAAAAATGAGACCTCTGAAACGGCATTATCTTACTGAATGTGAATCTGGCTCATCTAGTAGATCTAGTGTCACCTAAACGAAGGTTAATAGTTGGTCTCTATGGGATGAGCGCAGCAGAATGATCTGATAATGTAATTATTATTATTATTACCATGCAGGGCTCTGTAAGCGCAGCCCAGACAGGCCGAGTCTGTGACGTCGATGGTGTAAACCGGAGCATTGAAGACGTCAGACAGCACCTGCAGACACGACTCGTCAGCACTCAGCAATGCATTTACATTAGAACAGATTTAAATTGTTGTTTATTGTTTTTGCAAAATTAATACCTGTAAAATGTCCTTGTTGGAGGATGCTCCTCCTGTGGCCAGCACTCGTGTGCCAGGAACTAGAGAGAGAGAGAGAGAGAGAGAGAGACAGAGAGAGAGAGAGACAGAGAGAGATTTTTGATTTTTAACAAAACTTTTATTACAATACAGTATACAAGACATTACCTAGTATTTACCATAGACTTTTACACCAAAGTATAAATGTACAAAATAAATAAAAGAAAAAAGAAAAAAACTCACAGCACAAAAAATCAAATTCACCTTCAAAAACATTCAAATGTAACAAAATCATCAATAGACTTATAATATAAAAAATCTACCATAACTCTTGACTTCATCAAGTTAGAAAACAAGGCAACCATATTCTGATTTAGATTCTGTTCTATTTTCTTTTTCCTACTTAAATAAATGGCCAGCTTTGCTTGGCCTAGAACAAAGTTCAGAAGCTGACAGACAACACTTTTTTTCCTCACATACTTGTACCCCAAAATAAACGTCTCCAGAGAAAAGGTCTCATTGCACCTCATAAAAACACCACTTACAACTTCAAACAAAGGTTGCAGTCTACAATTCATGGACACATGAAAAATGGTTTCTCTAGTAGAGCAAAAAGGACATCCAGAATCAACCTCAGGGTTTAAAACTGAGACAAAGGCGTTAACCGCAATAGCACCATGAATAATCTTTCACTGTAAATCACCTGTTCTCTTGGTCAACGGTGGTTTATACAAAGAATTCCACTCAGGCTGTATGCCTTATCACGCCAGGGAGTATCAACTCTTGCACTTAAGACATTTTTGCTAAGCACTAAAACACAAGATTTACCAGCACTTAAAATGGTGACCCATACTCAGAATTTGTGCTCTGCATTTAACCCATCCAAAGTGCACACACACAGAGCAGTGAACACACACACACACACTGTGAGCACACACCCGGAGCAGTGGGCATCATTTATGCTGCGGCGCCCGGGGAGCAGTTGTGGGTTCGATGCCTTGCTCAAGGGCACCTAAGTCGTGGTATTGAAGGTGGAGAGAGAACTGTACATGCACTCCCCCCACCCACAATTCCTGCCGGCCCGGGACTCGAACTCACAACCTTTCGATTGGGAGTCCGACTCTCTAACCATTAGGCCACGACTTCCCCCTTAAAAAGGGGGAAATACTCCCTTCAACATTTAAAGTCAAAGATAAACGAGGAAAGGAGTCTTTGGGATTCGCAAAACAAAAACCTTCACAATATTCTGTTAACAATTCCGTTTCAGTTGTTTCAAGAGCAGCTTTCCATTTCATGAGCAACTGGGTAACAAGACGAATAGACCTGATTCCCAAGTGTTGAGCTAGAGCTACTTCATCCTTGAAATCCGGCCCCTACAATGCTCAGTAGCTGACTCAGAGTGAGCACGTCATGTCCCACCAACACCCTGTTGAGTCCAGGAAAACAGGAACGGTCCATTAAATCCAACCGGGCGCCATGGATTAAAGGCTCCTCCAGTAACCAGAAAAGAGAAGGTGAGCTTTCTGAACGTTGGACAAAAAAGAGACTCCAAACTTTAAAAGTATTCTTATAAAAAATTGGCAACTTAGAGGTGTCCAGTTTTAGGGGATCCATTAGGAAAAGTGCTTTGTCCAGTCCCAAACCTGCAAAACTCCGTAGGATCAGGCATGAAACAGCGCGCCAGTTACAGTCTGAAGGTCCATCCAGCAGTCTTTGCACAAACTGCAACCGAAAGGCTGCAATTCTGCTTTGAAGATGCATTAGTCCTTGGCCACCCTCCTCCTTAGGCAAAAACAATACATTTTGTGAAACCCAATGTAACCTATCCCAAAAAAAGTTCACCATGAGAGTCTGAATTTTTAAAAGTAATTGCAAAGGAGGATCTACACAGGCAAACCTGTGCCATAAGGAAGACGCCAAAAAAGTTGTTAACAAGTAAAATGCGTCCTCTATATATGATAATTTTGGAGACAAATGCTTCCATTTGTCTAGGCGTCCTTTGACTTAATTAAACCTTCCCAGTTTTTCTGTACTACTGTCTCCTCACCCAAAAAAAACCCCAAATAATGAAATCCTTCTTTTCCCCACTGTAAACCAGAAGGGAGTTGTGGTTTTCCACCTTCCCAGCTTCCTATCAGAAGGACTTCACTCTTATTCCAATTTACATTAGCGGAAGACAAGGTTTTAAAATCTCCAAGCAATTCGAATAAAGTCTGCACATCACTTTGCTTGCTGATCATTACTACTAAATCATCAGCATACGCTGATAATGAAAAGTTGCAATTACACGTTGGCAAAGAAATACCTTCCAGACCTTAGAGAGCAGCTTGTAGTCGCCGCACAGGAGGGAGACCGGACGCCAGCACCTGATGTCCGTCAGATCACCCTTCTTGGGTAGGAGAGTTAGGACCGCTCTGCGGCAACTCAATGGCAGAAGCCCTACGGCTAAACTGTCATTCAGTACCTCTAGCAAGTCCTCTCCAATCTCTGACCAAAGGGACTTATAAAAGTCAACAGGCAGACCATCAACCCCTGGTGCTTTTCCCAACGCCATGCCTTGGAGGGCTTTAGCCAGTTCCTCCATGGTCACAGCACCTGAGAGCTTTGCGTTGACTTCCTTTGCCACTTGAGGAAGATTTAAAAAAAAAAAAGCACTGTCACACCTATAATCTGGACTCATTTCATTTTTATATAATGACTCATAAAAATTAGCTGCTCTCTTACGGATATATTTTGGGGTAAGTGAGCAATGCTCCAGATTCAGAACGTAAGGCATGAATAACTCTATTCTGATAACTCTACTCAGATAGCTGAGTCGTCTTATTTTTTATAAGAGACTCCACCTCAGGCAAGTGAGCCAATTCTTGCCATTTTAAAATCTCAGTCTCTAAGGAGCTCAAACTCAGGGTTACCTCTCTAGTGACGTTCTGAGAGTATTGTTGACATAGTTGCTTTATCTGGACTTTCCCAAAGTCCCACCATTGCTGCAGTGTTCTAAAAGAATTCTTTGTAGTTTTAAACATACTCCAAAAATATTAAAAAATTTCCCTAAAACACTTGTCGTCCAATAAAGTGGTATTTAACTGCCAATAGGGACTCTTTGGCTTGATAGAATTGAAACAGATACCACACTGCACCATACTATGATCCGCTCTCAACAATACTCCCATGATGTTTAAAAACATAAAACGTATCCAGTCTTGCTAAAGAAATTGTGTTACCACGAGCATGAGACCAAGTGTATTGCCTTTGTTCTCCATTAAGCTGCCTCCAAATATCAATTAATTCATGTGTTTTTTTTAACTGAACAAGACGCTGACGTGAGGGTACATGAAGTTCCACATGATTTCTGTCCAGATTAGACTCTGTGCAATTAAAATCACCACCCAAAATTAAGTACTCGTCAACAGCAACATTTTGTAAGACAGAAGACAAAGTACTTAAAAAAAGTATTCTCTCAACAGCTGAAGTTGGTACATACACAGAAATAAAAACAAAGACAACATTTTCAAAAGAGGGTCTTACTTTTAAAAGTCTACCTTTAATAACCTCTTCAACCTGATAAGAGTGTGGGCTGAAACCCTTGGCGAAGAGAACAGCGACTCCACCACTAATTGTGGTATTGTGACTTAAAACAGCAACCCCATTCCATTCCACTGCCCAATCAGCAGCATTAATAACATCAGTATGTGTCTCTTGTAACAGCATAAGATCAATTTTTTTCTGATGAATTATTTCAAATAATGCTGCTCTTTTATACATATCTCTGGCACCAGTCAGGTTCAGAGTAGCAACATTAACGTGACACATACTTAAAGAAAAGAAAAAAAAGAAAAACAATGTCCACAGAAAAAACCCACTAAAAGCCATAGAATTAGGTTTCCCCCCTATCCTCATTCCTACGCTCAGAGTTAAGTTTCCTCACCATTTTTTTTTTACCTATAGACCTCTTTATTTGTAAAGGATCCCTCCATCATGAAATCCTTAGTATTCTCAACAAACTGCTCTGTATTAGGAAAAAATTCATCAATGCACACACCCCTCTTATTCTTAGTAGCTCTAAGAAACCGTTTAATATCATCAACCTCATAATGACCAGAAAAATCACTCTGAGAAAGACAAACACTTGAATCAGATGATGTACTATCACTTTCCGTATCTTCATACAACTCACTTTTATCAGATTTTTTTGTGTGTCTATCAATCCCAGTTCTACCAGGCTTCCTCCTCTTTAACGGGACTTTACAATCTGCCTGCACTGTTTCCATTGGAGTGACGTCACCTACGCTCTCAGCAGCAGGCTGCAGCTCTACATCGAGAGCATCGTTTAAATGCTTCTCCGTCTCAATAACGGCTCCCCACGCCTGAACATTAGACACAACTAATGTAACATCAGAAACTGTACTTTCAAGCGCAGATTCTTCAGCTACAGCGATCACAGGAACAACATCACTTCTATCCTCTGAGACGTGTAACCATGTCCCTGACCCACCTGGAGCCTCGTTAACTGGCTCCGCTTCAGCACTAACGACTAGAGCCCGACCGATATGGATTTTTGGGGCCGATGCCGATATTAACTCGAAAAGAGCCGATTTATTAGCCGATATTTTGATTTTAAAAATAAACTGGATATTAGACCCATTTCCTATAAACTGCACTTACACAACATTCAATAGCAAAATATCTGCCTGTTCTATGTATGTGGGCTGTATAAACCATTTTCCAGAAGGCATTATGTTAAAAAAAAGCCTTAGATTACAGTCTCAATGACTAAACAATTGCACATCAAAAGTATATATTTTTTAATGATCAAAAAACAGTCTGGTTTTAAACATTTAACACTTTTACTTTCTTCCAGTTGAAGCTGGTTTTAACAGTCTGTGTGTGTACTGTAAATAAATTATAATACTAAAGTTAAAGTATTTGCAGAAGTAGTCCCACACTTTGCTGCTACAGCATTCACCTTTTTCAGCCATCTGTAGGCAGAAAGAGAGACAGAGAAAGAATAAGCATGTGTATTAATAATATCACCATGTATCATTAGAATTATAATAATAATAAACTGGGATCTCCTACATAGGCAAAAATTAGAAATATATACTTTTTTTTTATTTGTCAAGCAATAGGTATTACCTATTACCTACTTATATTTAACAATATTATTACAACATTTTCCTGTTATGTCTGTAAAGTTGCTTTGAAACAATATGTAAAAAAGAAAAAAAGCGCTTGTTCAGCTCACATTTATTTACATGTCCCCTCTGGTTTAATCATTTCTGACGCAGCTACTGTAGTTACTGTAACTACACTATATTTGCTCTCAAAGACACATTCACAACGGACCCGTATATCTTCTCCTCTTCTCTTTGTGCAGTCTGAATCAAAACATTGTCATGCGCTGGCGAACGTAAAGTTAGCCTACTGTTACCGGAAGATTACGGAATCAATTCGAAGTTGAATGGTTAACGTTAGTGTCATGAACACACCGCTGTCAATTTTGAGAAGAACCACCTTCAAACAAGTTAATAGCAAGCATTTAAGGGGCCTGCTAAAAAGGAAGCTATTAGCGTTAAAGTAACGTAACAGTTGTTGTTTTTTTCGAGGCACGCTGTACATAACTTCTAGTCATTGACTACACGCGCCCCCCTGCCACAGTTGCGCGGTCATTATGTGGGAAACACTGCAGATATATTTAGAATAAGTTAAAGCTGACGTTATAGTTTGACCTCTTATTAACGTTCGCGTTCTTCCACTGATAAACATGGTATAAGCTTTGTGGCTAATCTAATATAGCAATGCATTAGCGGCTGTAAGTGATGTTACAGAATATTTAGAAGTGATAATGATAGGACCGTTAGCTAGAACTACCACACTGTTTTTATATACAGTGTATGAACTAAATCTACAATTATTTCACATGACGAACGACAGACTCACCGTCAAAACAGTAAGTTACATCTCTGTGGCTTGGCTGATCGCTTTCTTCTGTAGTGGATTTCTGGCGCTGTTGTCAACTGGGGAGTTGCAGAGCTCCCTCTGGTGGGCACACTATGCAACACTCATAACATGAGTGAAGCATGAGACTCTGTTTCTCATGTTTCATCGGCCGTTATAAACGCAGATGCCGATTGTCATGAATTAACTGTGTCACTCGCCACACCGATTTAAATGCAATTAGCTCATATCGGCCGATAATATCGGCCAGCCGATATATCGGTCGGGCTCTACTAATGACATCGCTTCTGACGTCACCACCACCTGACACATTGGTTGAATTTTTCCCGGGACAATCACGAATTAAGTGATTAGTTTGTCCACAACTAAAACATTTCATGTTTCCCGATGTCAAGTAAATAATGTAATCATAATCATCCGCCCGAAAGTGCAAAGACAGATCCATATCAGCATCATCATTCACTACCATGTAGACGAACCGCCTAAATGAAACGACATGCTTCAATAAAGGCGGTTTCTAAAATTTCTGATTACCATCAATGTTGAAAACATTAATTTTTTTGTGGAAACCGTGATAGATTTTAATTTTCAGGATTCACAGATGCATAGAAAGATCAAAAGAACGGCATTTTTTTAAAATAAATAAAATCTTTTGCAGCATTGTTAATGACTTTACTGGTGCTTCGAAGCGATTTTAAAGTGTCATTAATTATTAAGATTAATTAAGAAAAAAACTTGCAATCAACTGATCAAAAGTGACTAAAGAAATGTACTATATATAATAAATTATACAGTTTAAATATTATAATTTCTAAAAATATTTCTATTTCAAATAATCTTTTTAACTTTCAAATAATTCTGAAAAATAAAATGTAAGGAATTTTAATACATTTATATTTGTGTTCAATAAGGATGCATAAAATTGACCAAAAGTGACATTGAGGACATTTATAATATTTAATAAAATTGCACACTTTATATCTACACAATTACATCATTCATATGATTTATAATTTGCATTATAATTTATTAAAATATTTCTATTTCAAATAAATGCTGTTGTTTTGGACTGATTCAAATGTTTGACACAATATATTATTTTATATATTTTTTTAACTTGTGTGTGAATTGCATGATGCTTGAGATGTGAAATAACAAATGCTCTGCATAAACATGAGCGAATATGTGAAGCTTCTGATATAACAGCAGGGCGGGTTTAATTAAAACACACACACAAACTCACACTGAAGTGATCTATAGACGACTCTGTGAGAGAAACACCACACACTCACGGATCTTGTAGCCCAGCTTTTCTGCATGAACTCGTTTGGCCAGGAACTGTCCTTCAAGCAGGGCTCGGATTTCCACGTCCTGCTCAAACGAAGAGACCTGAGTGAGAGCGAACACAAAGACGAGCTTCAGTGAGAGAAACACTCTGGAATTACACGGATTCCTCTGGTGCCTGAAACTAAAACCCTTTCACAACCAGTAAAGAAATCATCAAGAACACTTCTACAGAACCATAAAAAACAAGAACCACACACACAAATATATGAATCGCACCAACTGTCCGGGTCATAGTTCACCTCGAAATCACAGTAATAATAAATATATAATAAATGTAGCATTAACTAAATGATGCTTTTTTTTTTGACTCAGACATTCTTTTCATGATAATAAACCCACATTTTAGTAATACAAAAAAAAAAATATATATATATATTTTTTTTTTTAATAAAAATTTATCTAAAGAAAAAATATATATAAATAATTTATTTATGTACTTTTAACATTTTATTAATATTTTATAGAGATTTTTATTTATATTTTAAAACCATTTTAATACAAAATACATTTTTTGTAATGCAAAATAATAAAAATGTATTAACTAAATATATATATAATTTTATGAAATGCATAAACAAAATTTATTATTATTATTATTATGCAAAAATATTAAGTAAAACATTGACGAGAGTGTAATTTTGTTGCAATGCAGAGAAACTGAATAATGAACTTAACTGTCAATAATTTAATAATTCTAAATCACTGGTCTTAAAATAAGCCTGTGAACATGACCTGAACATGTTTAAACAGAACTACTAAAGAACTGTATTTAAAACAAAATGCAGGTATTCTTTTATTAATATTGCTGCTGTTGTGGTTAAAAACGAGGTAAATATCTCAGACAGAGCGAGTTCAGCGCTGCTGGAGGGTTAATGAGCATCTCGTGGCAGGTGAACCGAACTGTGACCCAATTAGCACAAATTAGGCAATTATCTGATTAGAGGCAATATTTGCAAACCTGTTCAGCCGAAGTAAATGAAGCTGAAAAGAGCAAATCAATCAGCAGAAGACTCACCCTTTGACCTTCAGCATTAAACCTGTGAACGCCGACAGCAGGAGGTGTGATCTCCATCACGTCAAAATACATGCCTGAAAACACACACACACACACACACACACACACACACACACACACACACACACACACAGCTTCTTCAAGCCAACTAAACACAGGAGATCTCTAACATTAATGTCTCAGATTAAACACAAACACACACAGACTCGCCCCAAACTCACATCATTGGTTGATTTTCTCATCGTTTTTAAATGTCTATATGGATATATAAATGTCTATGTAGTTGTTAATATTTTTTATCACTTTTAGCTTTTTTAGTGCATCAAGTTAAACTAAATAAAAAATTTGAAATGCCGCCTTGCCAAAAAGTTGTAAAATATATTGTATTTTATTTTAGTTAATGTTTATTTTATTTAAAAACTTAACGTTTTTATGGTTTTAGTAATTTTGTTATGCATTTTTGTTTTAACTTTTCTTCTTTTTTTTTATTCTCTTTATTGTTTTTCGTAAAGAGAGAGAACAAAAAAAACGTTGTTTTTATTTTTCTATACAGTTTTTTTTCTCCAGTTATTTTAAGTATTTGTTTCATTTTTAGTATTTTAGTACATCAAATTAAACAAAATGAAAAATAAAATACTTTTTTTAATATATTTTATTTTATTTTATTCAATTTATTTCAGTTATGTATTTTATTTCAGTTAAACAAACTATTTTTGTATGCTTTCAATTTTTTATTTGTTTCTTTTTTTAAATGTCTATATAAAATTCTGTTTTTTATGTCTATATACTTTTTTATATCATTTTTTATTTCAGCTTTAGTTTTAGTTATTTTAGTGCATCAAATTAAAATTCTAAATGTTGCTTTGCAGGCAAAATAAAAAGTTTAATATTTTATTTTAAGTTGTGAAATTTTTTTTATTGTTTAATAAAAAAAATGTATCTGTCAGTTAAGAAAAATGTCTATATAATTTTTAATAATTATTTATTATTTATTTTAGCACATTAAGTTAAATTAATGTTTAAACTAATGTTGCTTGAGCAATTAATTGAAATTAAATAAGTTTTGTTTTTTGTTCACCCCAGTTATTTAGTTTTAAGTAGCAAAAGTACTTTTTTTGTTTTAGTTTTTGTTAACTATAATATTCCTAATCTTGTCAATATTTAATAATCACCTAGATTTCCATGGTTTCCCATCGGCGTAGAGCTCAGAGCGCTGGAGAAATGCTCCCATGATCCTCCAGCACATTCATCACGGATCCGCTCTCGGGTGAACGAACCGTTTTTAAAGCTGCGAGACACAAGTGAAGAAAACCACACAGAGAAATGTCTTATTTAACCCCAAAATCTAGACATAAAATGTAATATAAAAATTGTTGTAAGAAAATATATAATTTAATTTTAATTATATATTTATATATAATTAAAAGAAATCGAAACCTCTTTTTATGACCATTAAAAACTTTTACTTATTATTTAATTCAAATTCTCTTCTTATTTTAAATTAAATTAAGTTTAACCAACTATTTAAATTATATTTAAGATTCTTTGTTTATATTACTTTAATTTTTCTCAGTATGCATGGGAATACATGCAAACACTTATTTTATTTCAAACCAAAATAAAAATATTTAATAATACAATCTCATTATTAATATTTTTTTTCATGAATTTATTTACTCCATTTTCTTTTTATGTACTATCTATTTACTCTAATGTGCTAAAAATGACTATACAATTATTTTTATTTAAATCTGAAGAAATTAAATGAAGTACTTTACAATTCGTTATGTTTACATAATAATAAAAAATTAAAGAAAGCATAAGAGTAGCATCTGAACTTATAAAATATAAAATTAAAAAAAATAATTTAATAATATAATTTTAATATAAATATATTTTGCATAAATACAATACACGTCTTATATATATATTAGGGGTGTAACGGTTCACAAAATTCACGGTTCGGTTCGATACGATACACTGGTGTCACGGTTCGGTTCGGTACGGTTCGGTACGTTTTAGATACAGCAAAAAGAAAAAATTGGCAGATAAATTTCCTTGATTTTTAAAAAATGTTTTATTTATTAAAACTAACAAAGTATGTTTTGTTTTTTTTACATTGAACAATGATGGAGCTATTCTTTACCCATCTTCTATGGTGTTTTCTTAGCAGCATACTGTATAAAACAAAAAAAGCTCCTTATAAAAAAAATGAAAATGTTATATTAGTTATGAACAAATACAAAGATGTAACTTTTTATATGGAACTCTATAACTCTTTATATTGAGTGTGTTTTTACTCAATTGGTTCTCTATAGGGCTTATGTTTTTTGGAACAAAGCAGGAATTACAGTCTGTCTGAAATGGGCTCGTGAAGGAATATTGTAACGGGGCTCAATTACATTAAGCATGTTCTTAAAACCTACGTTTTCCACTACTGCGCTCGCTCACTCAGTACACGCTGAAGGCTCGTTGCAAAATGGCCAATGCGTTTAACAGACCAGAAATAGAAGATCCTCCAATAACCAACAGGTCTGGTGTTTGGGTGCACTTTGGATCCCCTGTAAGCTATAATGGTGATGATAGAATGAATGGTAAATAGTAAGGTCTCATATCCGCGGCTATAACGTAAATGTAGCCTAATCGCCGTGGTGATGTCTTTTGCCCTGTTTGAATCCGTTGGAAATGTCTGTCTAAATGCTGCGGGGATAGTTTGTTGTGTGTATGTTTCTCCTTTTTTCCGTCTTTTCCCAGATACTGACACACTAAGGTGATGTCGGTGTAAATGAGTTGACATGTTTCAAGTATTCCCACTGGTGTTTTTTTTTTTGTTTTTTTTTATTCCCGCTGGTGTACCCTAGATGCGACATATCGTTGTTGTTTTTTATCCACCACTCTCTTGCCATCACCATTATAGCTTACAGGGAATCCAAAGTGCACCCAAACACCAGACCTGTTGGTTATTGGAGGATCTTCTATTTCTGGTCTGTTAAACGCATTGGCCATTTTGCAACGAGCCTTATATATATATATATATCTTAATTTTGATTGTTTTAATTGCAATGCAACACATTTACATTACAGTAAAGGGAAAAATGTGCACCAGCGGCTGTGTGCGTTTTAACCCTGTGTGCACCAGCGGCTGTGTGTGTTTTAACCCCTTGTGCACCAGCGGCTGTGTGCGTTTTAACCCCGTGTGCACCAGCGGCTGTGTGTGTTTTAACCCCGTGTGCACCAGCGGCTGTGTGTGTTTTAACCCCGTGTGCACCAGCGGCTGTGTGTGTTTTAACCCCGTGTGCACCAGCGGCTGTGTGTGTTTTTACCCCGTGTGCACCAGCGGCTGTGTGTGTTTTAACACCTTGTGCACCAGCGGCTGTGTGTGTTTTAACCCCTTGTGCACCAACGGCTGTGTGTGTTTTAACCCCTTGTGCACCAACGGCTGTGTGTGTTTTAACCCACTGTGCACCAGCGGCTGTGTGCGTTTTAACCCCTTGTGCACCAGCGGCTGTGTGCATTTTAACCCCTTGTGCACCAGCGGCTGTGTGCGTTTTAACCCCTTGTGCACCAGCGGCTGTGTGTGTTTTAACCCCGTGTGCACCAGCGGCTGTGTGTGTTTTAACACCTTGTGCACCAACGGCTGTGTGTGTTTTAACCCCTTGTGCACCAGCGGCTGTGTGTGTTTTAACCCACTGTGCACCAGCGGCTGTGTGCGTTTTAACCCCTTGTGCACCAGCGGCTGTGTGCATTTTAACCCCTTGTGCACCAGCGGCTGTGTGCGTTTTAACCCCTTGTGCACCAGCGGCTGTGTGTGTTTTAACCCCGTGTGCACCAGCGGCTGTGTGTGTTTTAACCCCTTGTGCACCAACGGCTGTGTGTGTTTTAACCCCTTGTGCACCAGCGGCTGTGTGTGTTTTAACCCACTGTGCACCAGCGGCTGTGTGCGTTTTAACCCCTTGTGCACCAGCGGCTGTGTGCGTTTTAACCCCTTGTGCACCAGCGGCTGTGTGCGTTTTAACCCCGTGTGCACCAGCGGCTGTGTGTGTTTTAACCCCGTGTGCACCAGCGGCTGTGTGCGTTTTAACCCTGTGTGCACCAGCGTCTGTGTGTGTTTTAACCCTGTGTGCACCAGCGGCTGTGTGTGTTTTAACCCCGTGTGCACCAGCGGCTTGTGTGTTTTAACCCTGTGTGCACCAGCGGCTTGTGAGTTTTAACCCCGTGTGCACCAGCGGCTGTGTGTGTTTTAACCCCGTGTGCACCAGCGGCTTGTGTGTTTTAACCCAGTGTGCACCAGCGGCTGTGTGCGTTTTAACCCCTTGTGCACCAGCGGCTGTGTGCGTTTTAACCCCGTGTGCACCAGCGGCTGTGTGCGTTTTAACCCCTTGTGCACCAGCGGCTGTGTGCGTTTTAACCCCGTGTGCACCAGCGGCTGTGTGTTTTTTACCATATCAGAGCCATGTATGCGCTGCAGTCCACAGGGTTACAGAAGATGTGGCCCTCGATGCTGGGTCTGGGGTCCCGGATCCACAGGAAAACTGTGTCACTGGTCCCCAAACTCACCTGCACAGACCAGAACCACAGACCTTCAGGTTCAAGCCTCATTACCAGAGTTTCAGCTGTCATCCTGATCAATCTCCAGTAATACTCAGAGCAAACACAGACTCTACTGCAAACAACCATGAGATTCAGCGCTGACTTACATTCATGAAAGAGACTGAGATAATGTTCATCAATAAGTCACTCACCGCTAGATCTCCTTCCTGTAGCCTCATACCAGCCAGAGATCCTGAAACCACAAACATGATCCTCAAATCAGATGAATCACACTCTCCAAACAGAAATCCTTAATAATTATTAAATTTTATTACATTATTTATATTAATTTAAACATATAGAGATATTTTAATCACTGAAGTGGTCTTAAATACATGTTATAATTATTAATAAAAATATATTTTTTATTATAATATATAAAAACATAATTTTATAATTTCTGTTAAATTAAATATATAAATAAATGTGATTGCTTTTCATTTTTTATTATATATTAACATATATAATATAACGTAAATAGATTTATTTATAAAATATTTAAATAATACATAATAAACAAACTACATAATTATATACACAAATGTTTATAATATAATAATTCATGTTAATTTAAAAATACATGCTTATTTTATTTAAAATTAAAGATATATAATAATAATAATTATTAATATAAAGAAACATATATATATATAAAAAATTGTTTTATTTATTAAATATTCAAATATTAAATAATAAGAATATAATAAGAATAAATTATACAATTATATACACACACATTTAAAATATTAAATAATTCATGTTAATTTAAAAAAACATGCTTATTTTTATTTAATTTAAAGATATTTAATAATAATGAATAATATAAACAAACATTTTATATAAAATACAATGCATTTAAATATAATATAATATATATATATATATTATATAATATATTATATATTAATTAAATATAATGATATTAATAAATCCGCATACATACTATACACTACTATATGTACATATTTACAAACTCTTCAAAGAAAAGACCGAAATAGAAATAGTTTGTGTGCCGTTGCTGCCCTCTACAGTCTTTAAGATCTCAGCAGCGATCAGAGTTTGAAGACACTGTAAATCATGTATCATCATCACCCGTTTATTCAGTATCATATATCATATTCAGTGACAGAAGCGCTGTTGTTTACCAGGATTGTCTCCAGTGAAGGCCACCACCTTACAGCTCTGTGCAAACCCAAAGCGTTCAGAGTAATACAGAGACACACAGCCCTGGAAACACACACACCATGAAGCAGCTCACACATTCACAAGGGCTTGACACTCATTTGATGTTTAAGGGAGATATTTCTTTTATATTATTTCACCAGAGAGGTTGCAGACGGCGTCAGGTCACCGAGTCTGTTGGCTAAATGCGGTGCTACGGCGTCCAGACAAACCTGAGACCACCGTCTCTCAAATATATCCATCAGATTCATCCCTGAGCCTTCATATACACACAAACACACACTCATTAAACAACGTGTGTGAGATCAGATATAAAGACTTCAGGTACAGAAAATATTGTGTTTTTTTAGTTATTTTACTTAGCCTGTGTGTGTGTGTGTGTGTGTGTGTGTGTGTGTGTGTGTGTGTGTGTGTGTGTGTGTGTGTGTGTGTGTGTGTGAGAGAGAGTAATTGGCATTAAATTAAATATGCATAATATAATTATAATGCAATATTTAAATATACCTGAATATTTTAATTGCTGAATTGGACTTAAAGATTTTTTTAAAACTGTTAATAATTATTAATATAAACATATATTTTATTATAAAGTATATTATGGTGATATATATACTTTAAAAATATACACTATAAAAACATTATTATCATAAATTATGTAAAATAAAGTATATAAATATATATTTACAAATATACAAATATATATATATATATATATATAAAGCTTCTTAATAATTCATAGTTTAATAAGTCCGTCTCCATCTGATCACAGTTTTTTATTAAGTGGGAAAATATTCTGCAGAGAGTTATTTATAATGCATCATTTCTGGACATAGCAAACACG